>NC_083573.1:64989545-65004545 GCF_027579695.1 Neoarius graeffei | reverse complement strand
CTTACATGTTGTGTTGTGGTTTACACACTTTGAGTCAATCCTAGCATGTTTTTTTGTTTAGAGAGAAATTTTTGCCCTGACGTGCATGATTAATCATCATCATCATCATTAGCCAGACTGAGCAATCTTGCAAAACATCGAATACATAATATTCAACAAATTTAGGTTTGTTTATAGCAAAATATACTGGCGATCAAAAGATTACATGCAAGCAAGACAGTTCACCAGTTCTTGACACATGTTAACATTTTGGATGTCTTTCCAGCAGTTTGATTTTCTCTACAACATGGTTGCGTTTATGCCTTTGTGTGAAAATGGGTTGTTTACCCCATCTTCATCTTGTCAAACTTTTCTTCTCACTGTACAAACAGGGGGCTGAATAATGGTTTTCAGGGAATTAGAGAGATTAGAGACCAGGTTCAGATTGAAAACAGGCAGCTTTCACAAAGCTGTATTTTTCATCCTTTTTTTTTTTTTCAGAAGTATCTTAATTCAGATTTCCCTGAATATTTGAGACTGTTCTTATTTGCATATATTCTTGATATGGTGTTTATTATTATGTGCAATAATGTACATGCACTCACTGGCCAGTTTATTAGGAACACCTGTACATCTGCACATTTATGCAATTCCCCAATCAGCCATTCATGTGGCAGCAGCACAGAACATAATATCATGCAGATGTGGGTTAAGAGCTTCGGTTAATGTTCACATCAAACGTCAGAATGCACAGTGAACTGTGATTTTCACCATGGCATGGTTGTTGGTGCCAGACAGGCTCATTTGTGTATTGCACAAACTGCTGATCTCCTGGGATTTTCACAAGCGGTCTCCAGAATTTACACAGAATGATGCTGCGGAAGACAGAAAATGTCCAGTGAGCAGCAGTTCTCCAGCCTTTTATCCACAGTACAGTGGACTAGTTGTGGTGACGTAATGGTGTGGGCACACACATCAGCAACAATTCTCAGAACATGTGCATCCCTTTATGGCCACAATTTAACACTCTTCTAATTGCTCCTTCCAGCACGATCATTACATTACATTACAAGCATTTAGCAGACACTTATCCAGAGCGACATACAATGTACTCCGAGCAGCCCAGGGAACAACTGGGGGTTCGGTGTCTTGCTCAAGGGCACTTCAGCCATTCCTGCTGGTCCAGGGAATCGAACCAGCAACCTTTTGGTCCCAAAACTGCTTCTCTAACCATTAGGCCATGGCTTATCATACACAAGTCATCTAAAACTGGTTCCTTGATTTTGAGAAAGTTCAATGTACCCATACTTCACTGGCCTCCCTGGTCACCAGAGTTGAATCCAGTAGAGCACCTTTGGGATGTGCTAGTATGGGAGATTTACAGGATGAATGTGCAGCTGACAAATCTGCAGCAGTTATGTGATGCAATCATGTCAAGTCAAGTTTATTTGTATAGCGCTTTTAACAATAAACATTGTCGCAAAGCAGCTTTACAGAATTTGAATGACTTAAAACATGAGCTAATTTTGTCCCTAATTTATCCCCAATGAGCACGCCTGTGGCAACGGTGGCAAGGAAAAACTCCCTCAGACGACATGAGGAAGAAACTTCGAGAGGAACCAGACTCAAAAGGGAACCCATCCTCATTTGGGCAACAACAGACAGCATGACTATAATATTAACAGTTTTAACATGAAGACAGTTTCGTTGATGTAACTCTTCATTGATGGAAACTTGAGTGCAAAACTGTTCATGACAACTGCAGTCAAAAAGTTAGCAAGTCAACAGTAGTCCTCAGCCATAAAAACATTACTGTAAGAGTCTAGAGTGTCCTCCAGGTGTAACTTTCAACTGTCCTCATGGGGCCGTCCTCCACAGGAGCGACGCAATAAAACTCCAACCAGACACAGGGCACCAGGATGGATCAAGCAGGTCCGAGGGGCAGAAGAGGCCAGCATCTCAATCCCAGGACCAACATGTAACTCAGAGGGACAGATTGGGGGGGGGGACACAGGTTGTTAGGTATGCCCTAAAAATGACACAAGTATTAAGTCTGTGTGGTAGGCTCGCAGAGATAAGAGTCTTGACATCAGGCATAATACACAACAATGGCATGTTAATATGGTTAAAAAATATCATGACCTGCTCTGGCTGGATGCTTGATTGGGTGATGGGAGCACACTCCTCAGCAATAATGGGATGCAGATGGGACCCTTAGGGCTGGCCAAGACAATTCAGTTACATTTCACCGGGTCTGGGACATGCGACAGAATGTCTGACGGCCCTGCAGGCTACAATAGCCAGTCGAGGTCTCCACCAAAAGATTTCCTGTTGACTCCATGTAACTCAGAGAGACAGATTTGGGGGGGAGGGAAAGAAAACACGGGTTGTTAAGTATGCCCAATGTCACCTGAATAAGTAGGAACAGTATACATATTGCACTGAGTACAAGCAGGGACTCCGGCAACTAACTATGACAGCATAACTAAAAGGGGAGAGCCAGAAGGTAACACAGGCATAAGGGAGCCCCGGGACATAAAGCAGCAGCCACTACACCGTCAACAAACTCAAGTGAACAAGCGAGTGGGGACTGACAGCATCCATACATCCCAGTTTACCAAAACACTCTGTCTGAGGACCCTCCAGATCTACACCTTTACCTCATAAACACCATTAACAAAAGGCTTGACTAAACAGATATGTTTTCAGCCTAGACTTAAATGCTGAGACTGTGTCTGATTCCTGAACATTACTTGGAAGGCTGTTCCATAACTGTGGAGCTTTGTAAGAAAAGGCTCTGCCCCCTGATGTAGCCTTCACTATATGAGGTACCAGCAGATAGCCTGCACCTTTTGATCTAAGTAGGCGTGGCGGGTCATAGAGGAGCAGAAGTTCACTCAGGTACTGTGGTGCGAGACCATTTAGTGCTCTAAAGGTCAATAGTAGTATTTTATCAATACGAAATTTGATTGTGGATAAGACAGGCGTGATGTGGTCATATTTTCTAGTTCTAGTAAGTCTAAGTATGTCTACATGGACCAGATTCTCAATGGAATATTTCCAAGGCCTTGTGGAAACCATGTCATGAAGAATAGAGGCTGTTTTAAGAGAACAAAGCAGTATTCATGTGGTGTTTTGAATAAAGTAGCCAGTGGTTATATGTAGATCAGTTTACTCTTGCATGTGCTTGCATAATACTGTATATTCAAACATGCTCATACGTATGTATATATTTATACACCTATAATATAAATATAAATTCATTATATATAAATATAAATTAATTTATAACAGAAAGCATAAAAACGTAAGTGGGAATACATATTATGTATTCCCACTTACGTTTTTATGCTTTCTGTTATAAATGAATTTCCGTCTCATAAGATAAAAGGAAGCATTTTCAGTTTGTATATGGCAAGAAATTATGCCATTAATATTAGATTTACTAATATTAGATTAGATAATATTATGAGTTCTCCTCTCTGTGTCACACTCAGGTTGTGGTTTAGCTAATTATCATCTAATAACCAGTTAATTAATCTGTTATTAGGTCAATTGGATGAGTAACTATGGTCAGCAAGCAACAGCAGTCTTTTGCAGAACTGTTGAGTCTTAGTACATTATTCAGAAGTTGTACTAAAGGCCACGAACTGAAACAATACCTGAAAGTAAATATGCTTGCAGTGGAAGACAGTTGTAGTTTTAGTCCCCAGTTTTGTTTAGTTGTGCATTTTCCACCATTTTATAAAAGCACCACAGGGCAGCTTTATTGTCCTTTAAGGAAATGAAATGCTTAGGGTTTCCTTCGTCACATAACAAGCATGATGGACTGAGCCCCCAGTCTATTACTTCAGAAGGTCAGGATACTCTGACAGCCTAATAGTTATTTATTTATTCCTTTTTAGGTATGGCAGTACATCACATTAATGAGGCGCATTTTCTTGATTGACTGCCCTGGAGTTGTGTACCCCTCTGAGGACAGTGAGAGTGACATTGTACTGAAGGGAGTGGTAAGGGTTATCGTCACCCCACACACATGCACGCACCCACACCTTTTAATCTGTTTTCTGTTTACTGCTCTTTTGTGACTACATCCATCATGCCTCATTCCTAGGTCCAAGTGGAAAAGATCCGTAACCCAGAGGATCACATCAACGCTGTTCTGGAGCGAGCAAAAGCCGAATACATACAGAAAACCTATCACATCTCATCCTGGAGCTCTGCTGAGGATTTCTTGGAAAAATTGGCCTTTCGCACGGGAAAACTGCTCAAGGTGTGGCTTCTGACTGTGGTTGAGCACACGGCACGCTAAAGTACAGTTCCAACTCGATCTGTTTACTCGGTTTCTCACAGTAAACAAGCCCAAACCTCATACACTCCTGCATGCCAGTGGATCGAGTAGAACGCACACTAGGGTTTTAATCTGTTTGAGCGGATATGTGGGTTTTTACTCCAGATTGTTAATGAAAACATGCTTTTAACTATGCAAATGTTTTCCATTTCTAAACGTAGAGTAAAAGCTAAACGAAAAATAATTCCAGTGCACTTTGTAGCTCCTGCTGCTTTTTGGCTTCTGTATTTGAAAAGAATGAACCATGATGCATGGAATTGATGATAATGAAGTTCATAGGACATAAATAATTGAAGTCTCATTCTTCATACATTATTTTATGAATTTACAAAGTATAGTCTAATACAAAGTTTATAAAGCTATTAAACATTTTACTTTTATGTGTCCAGAGGTAGTTATAAAATTTAAGGGTGGCTCTTTATGAGCGGCAAAATGTTCTGCCCTTTTTTGAGTGTTGAACCATTCCACACTTTTGTCTGATGCTTTTTGTATGAGCAGTGTGTGTGTGTGTGTGTGTGTGTGTGTATACTTAAATATATACGTGTGTATGTATGTGTGTACATGCGTGCACGCGCGCGCACACGTGTGTGGTATAGATAGATAATACACACACGTGTGTGTGTGTGTGTGTGTGTGTATGTATGTGTGTGTGTGTGTATATACACACACACACACACACACACACACAGTGCTCGGCATAAATGAGTACACCCCCTTTGAAAAATAACATTTTAAACAATATCTCAATGAACGCAAACAATTTCCAAAATGTTGACAAGACTAAGTTTAATATAACATCTGTTTAACCTATAACGTGAAAGTAAGGTTAATAATATAACTTAGATTACACATTTTTCAGTTTTACTCAAATTAAGGTGGTGCAAAAATGAGTACACCCCACAACAAAAACTACTACATCTAGTACTTTGTATGGCCTCCATGATTTTTAATGGCTGCACCAAGTCTTCTCGGCATGGAATGAACACGTTGGCGACATGTTGCAACATCAGTCTTTTTCCATTCTTCTACAATGACCTCTTTCAGTGACTGGATGCTGGATAGAGAGTGATGCTCAACTTGTCTGTTCAGAATTCCCCAAAGAAAATTATTTCTTTCCACCACAAAGGTGAAGGCTACAAGATCAGCAGCAAAGCTTTACTTATCAGTCAGAATACTGTAGCAAAAGTGGTACAAAAATTTAAGAAAGATGGAACTGCAACCATCTCACAGAGACATCCAGGTCGTCCACGGAAGTTAACACCTCGACAGGAGCATCTTCTGATGAGAAGGGTTGAAGAAAATCGGCATGCAAGTTCACTGCAGTTATCTAAAGAAGTAGAAAGCCAAACTGGGGTGACTATTTCCCATGACACAATACGGCGTACACTGCAGAGGAATGGCATGCATGGATGCCGTCCACGAAAGAAGCCTCTTCTAAAGCCCAGGCACAAAAAAGCCCGCCTAGAGTTTGCCAGGGCCCATGCTGACAAAGATGAAGACTACTGGGACTCTATACTCTGGAGTGATGAGACCAAGATAAATGTTTTTGGAACTGATGGCTTCAAAACTGTATGGCCTTGTAAAGGTGAGGAATACAAAGAAAAATGCCTGGTGCCTACAGTGAAACATGGTGGTGGCAGTGTCCTTATGTGGGGCTGCATGAGTGCTGCTGGTGTCGGGGAGCTGCATTTCACTGATGGCATCATGAATTCACAGATGTATTGCTCTATACTGAAAGAGATGATGCTACCATCACTCCGTGCCCTTGGTCGTCGTGCACTTTTCCAACATGACTAAACACACATCTAAGGCCACTGTTGGATTTCTGAAGAAGAACAGGGTGAAAGTGATTCAGTGGCCAAGTATGTCTCCTGATCTGAACCCAATCGAACACCTATGGGGAATTCTGAAGAGACAAGTTGAGCATCACTCTCCATCCAGCATCCAGTCACTAAAAGAGGTCATTGTTGAAGAATGGAAAAAGATTGATGTTGCAAAATGTCGACAACTTGTTCATTCCATGCCTAGAAGACTTGGTCCCGTCATTAAAAATCATGAAGGCCATACAAAGTACTAGATGTAGTAGTTGTTGTTGTGGGGTGTACTCGTTTTTGCACCACCCTAATTTGAGTAAAACCAAAAAAATGTGTAATCAAAGTTTATCTTATTAACCTTACTTTCCCGTTATAAGTTAAACAGATGTTATATTAAACTTTGTCTTGTCAACATTTTGGAAATTGTTTGTGTTCATTGAGAGATTGTTTAAAATGTTATTTTTCAAAGGGGGTGTACTCACTTACGCTGAGTTTTGTGTGTGTGTGTGTGTGTGTGTATATATATATATATATATATATATATATATATATATATATATATATATATATATATATATATATAATGTGTATATAATGTATATAATGTATATGTGCGTGTGTGTGTATTTTTTATATTATATATATATATATATATATATATATATATATATATATATATATATATATATATATATATAGTGTGTGTATGTGTTTTATATTCAGGGATGAGAATTTTCCGCCAATTGGCGGATTTCCGACTTTTTCAGACCAAAATGATCGTTTTTGAGTGTGCGCGCGCAACATTAAGGTCTGCATCACGCATCTTGGAATGTGCGCGCGCGAGGGAGACTGTGTGCAGTGTTGCCAGATACTGCTGACGTTTTCCATCCCAAAATATGTTCCAAACCCGCCAAAATGCACTTAAAACCGCCCAATGTGGCAACACTGCCTGTGTGCTTGTTCATGTAGCGCATGCCAGACAAAGAGCATCCTGATTGGGTTACTCAGCAAAATAAGCCAATCAGCTTTCAGTGTGGGCGGGCTTTTATCTCTTTTCTCGAGGACCGGAGTTTTCAGCTGAGTCAGTGCAGCCTACAGGATCGGCATGGCAGAGAGCGAGCGCGCACCCCAAAAAACCAAAGCACAAAACCCACTTACCACCTCAGATTACACAAAAGAATCTCCTTGTCTAATAATAATAATAATCTCCCTGTCTAATAATAATCTCACTGTCTAATAAGGGCAGGGTTCTCACCAGGATTTTTTTTTAGCGTAATGGGTTATGGCGAGGGAGCGTAGCGACCGAGCGGGGGGATGGTGCGGAGATTTTGAAAAATCATGCCCAAAATTGGCCATATTTGACGTTCCTGGAGGGGATAAATTGCATTTTTTATGTTGTATATCCTTGATGGAAAATTGTTACATCTTTGGATCTTGGCAATGTGTTACCTACTGTTGTATTTCACTGAACTACAAAGGGTGTTGTCAAAAGATATGTAAACTCAGACACAACCAAAGAGATAATGAATGTTTTATTGTATTAAGAAATTAAGAAATGCCTGAGCACATAAAAATAAAAAAAAAACTGATTTTAATTCTCTGATTTAAAGCCACAAGGGTGATCACGTTTGGCACATTGGAGCTGAATCCCATGACTAAAATCATATCATTAACCTCATTCTCACCTGTGAATTTCCAGCCTCTGCTCGTCTTCCTCCATCTCCTCCTCTATCTCCAACAGCAGGCTCTCCCCCACTAGGCCTACCTCCATCCTCTGCCCGTTTATCTGCTACCTCCTTTCCTCTGCCTCCTATGTCCTTTCCTTCATCTCCTCCAACCTCTCTTGTGCCTGTCTCCTTATAGAAATATAACGATGGATGGCATGCAGGCAGATTACCAGTGTGTTAATGTTAGCCACAGTGGGATCCAGTAAATTAGCGCTAATCATCCGATACGTGCGCCCTGTCATATTGCTAAACCTGCTTACAAAGTAGACGTTTTCATTCATCAAAGGGCTTTGGGTTAAGTTTTCAAGCGTGATGGAAAACCTGTAGAAGTGGTGCACTTACATTTCTAACTGTGAAGAAAGAGCGAATGTCTCTTTTTTTGCGAGGGGGTCCGTCATCCATTGTCATTCACCGAAGTCCAGCTCAAGAGAAAGTTATCGCCAGGATCTCTCTCTCTCTCTCTCTCTCTCTCTCTCTCTCTCTCTCTCTCTCTCTCTCTCTCGGAACTGACTTCCAGGCATGGGTTTCCTAACAAACGTAGGCTGATTTTGACACCTTGAAAACTGCTCAAGTGCGCAGGAAAAAAAAAAACTTTTGGCGATGGTGATGAACAACTGAAAACAACCGTTACGCTATATTAAAAATTTAGCGTAGCGGGGGGAAATTACCGTTGCGGTCTGAAATTTTAGCGTAGCGGGCCGCAACCATATAAAGCGCTGGCGAGAACCCTGAAGGGTCAACAATAATGACCGTTTCACGCGATGTACTGTTTGCTGCAGTGATTTCAGCATTGCCCATGGTGGCTTAAATGATTGTAAAGGACATGTTGAGGTGAGTAGTGTCATTTCATGTGCATTATATTTAGGTCTACAACAGGCTGCCATGAAAAGACCAAACTTACTGAAGATTTCCGTAAAGTAACAATGTATGTATATACATATACACAGGCGCAGATAGAGGGGGGGACGGGGGGGATTCGTCCCACCCAGATTTAAATTCACCTCGTTCGGTCCCCCCCCCCACTTATAGGGAGGAAAAAACGTCTATGCTGTCTTTCTTTGCATAAGGCAAACCTCACGGAAAAATCAAAAGACTAATTACCATTCGGTTTATTGAGGTGTACAGCAGTACATACGTAGTTGCAACTGCACAGACTGCACAGGTTGCGAGCTCGAGCTTGGTTGCTATGGTTACCCACAACAAGTTTGACAGGCATATCGGGGACAGCTCCACCTAGTTCAGGACCCCAACATGGCATGATGAAGGGTGCCAAAAGACAGAAAACGATTGCATCGTTTAAAAAAAAAAAAAAACACGACTGTAAGTAAACTGTGCCTTACTTTATCATATCACCTTGCAATTTTTTGATAGTCTGTTCAAAGTAATGTCGTAGTGAAAGTAAAATCGTACGGAGTAGAGATGCCTGGTAGCCTCCTTGTTTCGGTGGTAGCCTGTAGATACAGTGCTCAGAAGGCAGTTTTAATGTTTAATCTGGCGTTCCCTGCCATAATTTCAGCGAGCATATTGTTTCATAAGGAAACTTTGCGAAGAGTTGTTGACTGACTGCCGCTCACGCAACACACAGGCATAGTAAGAAAGTGAGGATGCACTGGTTTACACTTTACACACACACACGTAGCCCAGCCTCTCGCTATGTTTAACAGTTGGAACTTAGCGGTTTTAAAACTAGTTTTGCAATTTCTGTGCGTGATGATAATGTGTAAACTTTGGATTTCCATAGGTTATGTTAAAATGTTATCATTGTCCTGGCCTGCAGGTAGTTCCTGGTGATGGCAGTGAGGGAGGTGAAATAACATGTATACACACTACCGTTCAAAAGTTTGGGGTCACCCAGACAATTTTGTGTTTTCCATGAAAAGTCACACTTTTATTTCCCACCATAAGTTGTAAAATGAATAGAAAATATAGTCAAGACATTTTTCTGGCCATTTTGAGCATTTAATCGACCCCACAAATGTGATGCTCCAGAAACTCAATCTGCTCAAAGGAAGGTCAGTTTTATAGCTTCTCTAAAGAGCTCAACTGTTTTCAGCTGTGCTAACATGATTGTACAAGGGTTTTCTAATCATCCATTAGCCTTCTGAGGCAATGAGCAAACACATTGTACCATTAGAACACTGGAGTGAGAGTTGCTGGAAATGGGCCTCTATACACCTATGGAGATATTGCACCAAAAACCAGACATTTGCAGCTAGAATAGTCATTTACCACATTAGCAATATATAGAGTGTATTTCTGATTAGTTTAAAGTGATCTTCATTGAAAAGAACAGTGCTTTTCTTTCAAAAATAAGGACGTTTCAAAGTGACCCCAAACTTTTGAACGGTAGTGTGTGTGTGTGTGTGTGTGTGTGTGTGTGTGTGTGTGTATACACACACACACATACATACATACATACATACAAAATGGAATCATTTGCTGACAGCTCAGTCCCCCCCAGTTCAAAAATCCTATCTGCGCCACTGATCATATATATCAAACACACGTCATATACAAGTGTGTATCTTTTATAAATGGGGTTAGCTTATCTAATGTAGCATGTTGGGGAGGATCATAGTATCGTATCTATATTTCTGATAAAATTTTAGGTATGATACCGTGTATAACTCTCCTCCTTATTGCTCATTTCATAGGGGGATGGAGGGGGAATTGCTGGCATGTGCCGCGTGGGAGCGTCTGCCCAAATTTTTTAGGCCGAGATGAACTTATAGTTTTTGATTTAAAAAGATTTTCCAATATGTAATGCCCATTGTACATGCCTGTTCTTTAACTCAAAATCACCATCTTGATCTTCAAATTGACCATATGGTATATGTATTACATTACACAACATCCTGTCCAGATAAAACCTAGTTAGTACACACAACAGTTGAAAGGGAAGTGATAAGTGATGTTGAATGTTGCCTGCTTAATAAGCAAGAGCTCTTGCTACCATGATGACATCAGAAGAAAGCTTAAGAGAATTATATGATGGAACTTTTTTCTGGTTTGCACTTCATTTTAAAGGATTAAAGTATTCAAAGAGATGAATAGCAAAAATGCAGAAATATAATACTGTAGAGCTCGTTTATATTAAAAGGTGCATTGATTTTTTGAAATCATCAAATGTGAATTGATTAAAAACAAGTCTCTTGTACCATATTAATCATTTTCACCTGGGAGTCCACCAAGAAGGGGAATTTATTTCCAAATAAATTGCAACTTTTTGCTGATAAAATTAATGGTTTTGGGGTTTA
Source organism: Neoarius graeffei (assembly GCF_027579695.1). Lineage (NCBI taxonomy): Eukaryota > Metazoa > Chordata > Actinopteri > Siluriformes > Ariidae > Neoarius > Neoarius graeffei. The sequence goes on along the minus strand of NC_083573.1, from coordinate 64,993,417 downwards.
AAAAAAAAAGCCAAAAATCATTAGTCCCGCCCCCCCTGGGCCCCGCCCTGGTTTTTTCAGACTTTTTAAATATTTTTCATTCTCATCCCTGTATATTTTTTATATATATATATAAAAACATGTTATATACAGATACAGTGAGAGTAAAAAGTATTTGATCCCTTGCTGATTTTGTTGGTTTGCCCACTAATAAAGACATGATCATTCTATACTTTTAATGGTAGATGTATTCTAACATGGAGAGATAGAATATCAAAACGAAAATCCAGAAAATAATTTTAAAGAATATATTTTAATTGATTTGTATTTCATTGAGGGAAATAAGTATTTGATCCCTCTAGCCAAAAGCACTTAATACTTGGTGGCAAAGCCTTTGTTTGCAAGCACAGCGGACAGACGTTTGTTGTAGTTAACCACAAGGTCAGCACACATATCAGGGGGAATTTTAGCCCATTCTTCTTTGCAGATCCTCTCTAAATCATTAAGGTTGGTGGGCTGTCGCTTGGCAACTCGGACCTTCAGCTCCCTCCATAGATTTTCGATTGGATTGAGGTCCGGAGACTGGCTGGGCCACTCCATGACCTTAATGTGGTTCTTCTTGAGCCACTCCTTTGTTGCCTTTGCTGTATGCTTCGGGTCGTTGTCATGTTGGAAGACCCAACCACGGCCCATTTTCAACTTCCTGGCAGAGGGGAGGAGGTTGTCCCTCAGGACTGCACGGTACATGGCTCCATCCATCTTCCCACTGATGCGGTGAAGTAGCCCTGTACCCTTGGCAGAGAAACACCCCCAAAACATAATGCTTCCACCTCCATGCTTGACGGTGGGCACAGTGTTCCTGGGGTCATAGGCAGCATTTTTCTTCCTCCACACATGACGAGTAGAGTTTAGGCCAAATAGTTCAATATTGGTCTCGTCTGACCACAGAACCTTCTCCCAATCACTTTGTACATCTTTGAGGTGATCATTGGCATACTTTAGGCGGGCCTCCACATGTGCCTTCTTAAGCAGGGGTACCTTTCGGGCACTGCAGGATTTTAATCCATTGCGGCGCAAAGTGTTGCCAATTGTTTTCCTGGTGACTGTGGTCCCAGCTGCCTTGAGGTCATTCACTAACTCCCGGTGTGGTTGCAGGCCGATTTCTCACAGTTCTCATGATCATTGCCACCCCACGAGGTGGAATCTTCTGTGGAGCACCAGACCAAGGTCTATTGATGGTCATGTTATACTTCTTAAATTTTCTCACAATTGCACCAATGGTTGTTACTTTAATACCCAGCATCTTGCTAATGTTTTTGTAGCCCATTCCAGATTTGTGCAGGTCAACAATCCTGTCTCTGAGGTCCGGAGAGAGTTCTTTGGTCTTACCCATGTTGGAGAGTTTGGAATCTGTCTGATTGTCTGATTCTGTGAACAGGTGTCTTTCATACAGGTGATTAGTTAGAACAGGTGTCTTCAATTCAGGTAACAAGTTGATTGGGAGTGTCTAACTGGTCTGTGAAAGCCAGAACTCCTAATGCATACTAGGGGATCAAATACTTATTTCCCTCAATGAAATACAAATCAATTAATATATATTCTTGAAAGTTATTTTCTGGATTTTCTTTTTGATATTCTGTCTCTCCATGTTAGAATACATCTACCATTAAAGTATAGAATGATCATGTCTTTATTATTGGGCAAACCAACAAAATCAGCAAGGGATCAAATACTTTTTACTCTCACTGTGTGTGTGTGTGTGTATGTGTATGTATATATATATATATATATATATATAATATATATATATATATATATAAAATATACACACACACTAGGGTTGGGCGGTATTACGGTAAGAAGGTATCCCGAGGTATCCAAAAGTACCAACGGTATCGGTCTCATTACCGTCATTTTAAAAAAATATATAATATCTAAATAAATATGGAGTACATGAGGTCATAATATAAAATAATAAATTGAAGATCGTCCCGAATAACTGTGTGATCGTATTTTCACTAATTCTATCAATTTCCTAAAGAAGTTCTCATCGCGTGCAGGGTTGTTTATGTCGTTACCATGGCAACCCTGCGTGACATTTTGGAGTCTGACAGAAAGCTTCGCAAGAGACTGAGACCGGGGGTGTCATGGCTCAGATGGCTAAGGCACCGTACCATAAATCCGGGGACCCGGGTTCGATTCCGACCCGAGGTTATTTCCTGATCCCGTCTCTCTCTCCCCCGCTCATTTCCTGTCCCTCTATACTGTCCTATCTATAAAAAAAAAAAAAAAAAGAGACTGAGACCGCGGTTGAAAGATGGCAAGTCAAGATAACGAGTTAGTGGCAAAAAAAAAATACAACATCGGCAGTGTGGCAGTATTTTGGTTTCAAACCAAACGAAAAATCTAATATGTCCCCTAAGGCACACCATAGCCTGGGGTACTCCACTTCCACGAGATCTCTCCAATGAGTTGTGTTTTGAGTAGGTTACATGAGTAACAACAAGGTAAAATAATATAACGTATGACATTTGGGATGTGGGTAATAAACGTTTGAAATGTCATCTACTGAAGAAACGGAAGAAAACATCGTAGCGTAAACTGTTAGGTTTCTGGTGGGAATTAGCAATGCGCTTGCTATCTTTGTTGGGTGTGTTAAACCGTATGGATTTAAGTGGAATAATTGTAAGGAGTTATGTGATCAAGACAACGTTTTAAGCAAGGTAAGGCCATTTGATTATTAATTTCCCCGCCATGGCATGACGTGGGCCCATATGATTTTGCCTTGTGCAGCTATCACGCATTTGAATTAGGTTCGCCTCATTTGCGCTGAAGAATATGGTTTATCGCGCAGTCTAAACGGACTTGGGTGTTGGTTGATTCTTTTTCTTTTTTTTATTTCCCATGCTTGAAAGGGTATGATCCTGCTCATCGTGTACTTTTTTTTGATGGAGTAGGTGAAATAGTGCTGCAAATGGCGTTTCAACGCAGACATGTGTAAACGACAGTTGAATGCTATTTTCAAGATGAAGGAAGAGTTGCGTGATGCTTTGAAATATCTCTTAATGCTAGTGTTGCCACACGTCCCGGTTTTTTGTGGAAAATGTCCAGGAAAATGGAATAACCTTCCCGGGACACGTTTTGTCCCGGTTTTTTACTTCCTCACATTATCCCCATTGAAATAAACACAAATCATTAATGTTTCTCGCAGCCACTTAACATATTAATAGTTTTCACGTAAGCGGGCATATTGTAGGCAGCTACTTGTGTGGCCTCACCGAATGTTTGCGCACGCAGCCAGTCGCCGTTGCTAGGTGATCGTGGTCAATACAACGGCGGCCGCGCGAAATCAAAGATACTGGAATACCGTAATACCAAACAATAGGTGAGAGTTCCCTTGGTCGGTGCGCGAGTAGGCTGGCTGTCTACTTCCTATGTTCTGATTCTGATAAAGGCTGGTTCTAAAGCCTGGGCCAATTTCATCAATAAATGAATCATTAAATAAATCATTAAATATATCAAAAAAGAATGCCTGAACACTGGCGTGAGAAATGAATAAATCAGTTGTCCCAATAACATAGCACCTCTCTCTTGTGATTAAAACAAAGGATTAGGGCTATTTGGTATGATACGGTAGTCTAACTTTTAAAGTTCAGTTCTCCAGAGAAAAGGCTACAACAACAACGAAGCAGACTGAGAGAAATTATATTGATTATATTTGTATTATTTTGATTTGGAAACGGAATGGGAGGAGAGACTCTTCAGAGGGCTGTTAGCCTACTATTAAATATTTGTTTAAAAAAAATTGGCGTCCAAATAAGATCATTCCTATATGAACTTAATTTTGTAATAATATTTGTGGTAGTGCCCATTTAAGGGTTAAGAAGACAAAA
>NC_083573.1:64707045-64982045 GCF_027579695.1 Neoarius graeffei | reverse complement strand
GGTCATTTCAAAGCAATTGATTAGACATTTATAGTACCAGTCAAATGTTTGGAGACACCTATTCATTGAAGGGTTTGTCTGTGTTTTGACTATTTTCTACATTGTAGAACAATACTGAAGATATCAAAACTATGAAATATGGAATTTTGTGGTTAAAAAAAGTTTCATATTTTAGATTATTCAGAGTAGTCAGCATTTACCTTGATGACGCTTTGCACACTATTGGCATTATCTTAGCCAGCTTTATGAGGTAGTCACCTGGAATGCTTTTCAGTTAACAGCTGTGCCTCGTCAAAAGTTAATTAGTGCAATTTCTTGCCTTCTTAATGTGTTTGAGATCAAACAGTAAATAGCCCTGTTCCACAACTGTAGTAATCCATATTACATAATGACCCGCTCAACTAAGAGAAACAGCAGTCCGTCATTACTTTAAGACATGAAGTGTGCCCCCCGCCCCCCATTTTTATTCATTTTAAAAACATTTGAATTAGAAGGTGTTCCCAAACTTTTGACTGATACCGTATTTTGGCCTTAATTCACTATCAGAATTTTAGTTGGTCTAGTTAACATGATGTTAATTGTTTCTTTAAAGAGTCTGGACAAAGAAATTGATGCCTTTTTAGAAGCTTCAGATTTGACCAGCTGTCATTGAGTTAATGGAACTGTAACTATGGTTGTAAAATTGCTCTTCTGCCCTTGATACCATGGAAAAATTCAAGCAATTCAGCCACGACTTCAGGGGGGAACCTGTCGACATCTAAAAGACTCGTTCCTCCTTAGGAACAGTTTCCAAGCAATGGAAGGTACCAGAAGCATCTGTACAAACTAGGGCTGAACGATATATCGTTATCGTATCTATATCTAGATATGAACATTCAAGATATTAACATCAAAAAAGCAATGATATAGATTTCCCCTCCCCACGCTCGCCCTGCATGTACAGCTCTGGCAGTCACAACAAACATCATTTTTACGATTGCCCTTGAATGCACCGCTAAGGCCAGCCAACCACAAACCTTATTTCATGCTTGCTGTGGATTGACAGCTAAAGCCAACCAATGACAAACATATGAGGGCGGGAGTGAGGGAGACGGAGACCGATGCGTGCACGCACACACTACAGACACAGCAGGGAAATTAAAAAGAAAATGAGTGTGGAAGATAATGCGGCCGGTGGCGGTGCAGAATCTGACTTGGTGCTAAAACATAAATCATCCTCCATTATTTGGAGGTATTTTGGATTCAAAAAGGATGATGTTAACCAGAGTGAGGTGTTGTGCAGGTCGTGCTTAGCAAAAATTGCGACGAAGCAAGGTAGCACAACGAACATGTTTCACCACCTGAAACAACACCATCACGTGCTGCACGAAGAGTGTATGACAATGAAAGAAACACCGGGGACTTCTCAGTCATCCCAAAATAAGCCAAAGCAACATTTGATTGCTGATGCATTCAGTAGCGTTACACCGTACGAGTCGACGTCCACCAGACATAAATAAATTACAGACGCTATAACATGCCACATTGCAAAAGACATGGTACCTGTGTACACAGTCTCGAAAGAAGGCTTTAAAAAATGGTTCGGACGCTGGACAAGCGTTATAAAATACCATCCCGAACACATTTTAATCAAGTGGCCATTCCAAAACTCTATAATGAGTTATAATGCATATAAATGCATTTTCTGCATACAGTTATGTGATCTTTTGAAGAATATAAGATGTTGCACTTCAGTGCACTTTCAATGTTCCACCAGCTGCTGCATTTGTTATTTGTTAAAGCAGAGCTGCAGTAAAATGTTTGATTTGTAATTTATTTATTCGTAATTTATGTTAATGTTGATGACTGGCAGTGAGTTCTTAAAAATAAAACTGCACTTTCCACATTTTTTTTGTATTATGATATTTTTTATTTTTCTGAAAAATGCTTGGTTTTCACCGAACCCGTAGTCATATCGTATCGATATCAAGATATCTGGCATGAATATCAAGATATGAAATTTTGTCCATATCGTTCAGCCCTGGTACAAACAGTTGTATGCAAATATAAAATATATTAGGGTCACATAGATATGACATCTTTAAGGAAGAAGGCACAAATTGACTCAAGTCTGAAAGGTTTGATTGAACCCCATGTTAATAGCAAAGGAACTGGTAAAGAAATTGATTGCATCAGTTGCCAAAGTATGTACATTCTCCATTAAGAGGCGCCTACATTGCCATGGCCTGAAAGGCTGTTGGGCAAAGACAAAGCCCCTACCAAGTCTGGCATAACAATGCCAGACTGAAATTTGCAGATAATCACCAGCCTTTTGGAGGAAGTGTTCTCTGGTTGGATCAAACACAAATTTAACTGTTTAGCCATGATGACCAGCACTATGTATGGAGGAAAATGGGTGAAGCTTTTAATCTTACAAGCACCATCTCAACTGTGAAGCATGGGGTTGGCAACACCATGTTGTGGGTGGGTATTTAGCTGGGAAAGGGAGTGCTGCACTCCACAAAATGGATGGCATCCTGAGGACTGAGGATTATCTAATACTGAAGCAAAACCTCAAGACATCAACCAGAAAGTTAAAACTTGGCCACAACTGGATCTTTCAGCAAGACCATGATCCTAAGTATACCTCCAAAGTTGTAACAAAATGGCTGAAAGGCAACAAAGGGAAATTATTGGAGTGGACGACATAAATTCCTGACTTGAATCCCATCGAAAATTTGTGGACTGAACTGAAATGCATGTCAAAGCAAGGAGGCCCACAAGCCTGACTGAGTTACACCGGTTCTGCCAGGAGACAGACATTCCAGGAGGAAATTCCAGCAGCTTATTGTGAGAAGGTTGTGGATTTGATTTGAGTTGAAGCAATCAAAAGGCAATGCCTCCAAATACTAACATTGTATGTAAACTTCTGACCGCAAATTTGATACAGTAAATAAAAGCTGAAATAAATCTCCTAGCTATTGATTTAAAATGACTGCTTGGGGAAAATAAAGTAAGTAGATGTCATACTTGACTTAACACAGGAAATGTATGTTAACATGAAGTGTGTAGAGTTGTGAAAAATTGAGTTTGAACGTCTTTAGCTGAGCAGTACGCAAACTTTTGGCCTCAAAGGTAAATGGTATGCATTTGTGCTTCCTCACAGGCTAAAGCGCAGCTGCCAGTGGAGGCGAGTGCAGCGGATGCCGTTTATGAAGACCAGCCAACGCAGCAGCACGCTGAGATAACTGAATCCACTGAGCTTGATGCACTACTACAACAGAGACCGAAACAAGAGCATAAACAAAGGATCATTGCTGGTGTCAAGCAAAACTTTGGCAAAATTAATGTAGCTCCAGAGTTCAGCGAGGAAGATCTTGTACCGGTGGAGATGCTTGATCTGCCAGACTCCTGTGGATCAGAGGAGGATGAAGAAGAGGCATGTGAGGAGGAGGGGGAGGATATGGAGGAAAATGGAAATGCAGAGGAAGAAAAAGAAATGTGTGTTGCTGGACATTCTGACAGAGCAGGGGTCAAGAGTACACGTGAGGTGAACAAAGAGTTGGATGAGAAGATAACCAAATTGAAGCGTTTCCTAGACGGTGCCAAGTCCAAACGTTTCTCCACTATTCGGTATGTATACCCCTTCACATATGCTTCCTTTTCTTCTAACAAGGTTGTCTAAGGTGAACTCATGCTCTTTCCACCTCTAAACTCCTTTTCTGTTAGCTCTGGCAGGAGCCCTGGACTTGCCTAATAATTTAGAGCAGATTTTATAATGTTTTGTGACATTGCATTGTTGTTTTTCTGGGTTTCGGCATCCGAATCAATCTTGGAAGCTCTGACCATGATAATATGGGTGGCCTGTGAGTAATAAGCTGCTTTTGTTTTCAACAGAATTCCTAAAGGCCTTTCAGAGAGAGTTTTTGTTTCAGGTGAAACAAAAACAGAACAGAAGAACATACAGAAGCCACAGCCAAAAGGTAAATTAAATTTAGTAGTGAAGGCACCAAGTATCTCTTTTATATGAGCATGTCAACCATGTACTGTATATTCTAGTTAATGTACAGATTGTATTTTCACAATGGAAATTATTTTGAGGTTTGTTTAATGTTCTTTATGGGTATCTCTGAATTTTAAGTCTATGTACATCAAGTATGTGTAGCTCACAGAACATAGAGGTGACGTTTAAAAGAGAGAAAGAAACTGGAAAAAGGCGGTTCACTTTTGTGGAGACATATTGGAGCAGGTTAATGGGAAGAAGGTGGTTTGGAGTTTCAAAGTCGTGAATATTCACACTCCTTTCCCCCCTTTAAGTCGCAGTGCATGTCCGCAGGAAGAGAAAGGCTCTTGACAGTGAGGAGCCAGTGAAGCCCAATAAGCTCACATCTAAAGAGGTACGTAATGTTCTCCCGACACCCCAGTGCTGTTCGACCTAAACACATCAGATTGTGGTCTTTTTTTTTTTTTTTTAAATATATACGTGTGCAGAGAATGTTTCTGGCTTTCATCAAACAAATGAAGACCTTTTTTAAAGACCTTTTGTGTGTGTGTGTGTGTGTGTGTGTGTGTGTGTGTGGTTTTTTTTTTTTTTAAATAACCTCCATAGAAAAGAAGGATCGACCGTGCACAGAAGATGAAGAAGGTTGGCGTCCGCTATTATGACCTGCACAATGTTAAGAACAAAAATAAGAACAGAAAAGTGCCCACTGAAGGCCACAAAGGCAAAAGAGCTAAGCGATGAAACAATTTGCTTGGTCACAGCACTAGTTCAATGGACTTGTCTGGTTTGGGACAGGGGATGTGAGACATGATGTGTATATGAGGAGCATTTACAGTGAGGATCTGGAGGTGAATCACAACTTCTCAAATGCACTTTTCACTGCACCATCCATCCACAGAACAATGATGTGGTCCACTACACCATTTTCTCTCTCAACCCCAGAACTGACCATATTTTAATTTAATAATGTCCTTGCGCCACAGTTCTGAAAATCTTCATCACAGGAGAACTCCTTAATAAAATGGACATGACAAAACAGTGGTGTTTTATTGAAAGATGTACGAATTCAGTGGAAGTCAGACTTTATTTTGAAATAATCTGATGCATGACATCTTTATTTCTGTGGGACAATGATTGCAACCAACTGGGCCTTTAAAAAAAAAAAAAAAGAGAGGAATAGGAAGTATTTTTAGATGTAGATGCCAGTGTTTCACAGCCATTGATCTTAATGGTAACTGGTGGCTTATAAAAGGTGTACCTTCAGTTGCTGGTTGATGCGCTTGAGAAACTGGATCTCCTCAGCGTGCTTCTTCTCTTCAGCTTGTCGCCATTCATTTTCACATCTCTCAATTACCTCGCATTTAGCCTTCTGCTCATTCACCTGTCTTTCCAGTTCCCTTTTCTCATTCTCCAAGTCTTCAATCTGTCCGAGTTACAATGCCAATTCCAGATGTATGCAGGTACTGTAATATGATTTTGAAAAATGAAAGTTAGAGAAAAGGGTGACACACAGCGGTGACTACCTTGTTCTCAGTGTCTGACTTCCCTTGCTCGGCCTGCAGAGCTTTCCTTATTCCGAAGGCCACACTGCTCTCGTACAGGGTCCGATAGGCAGCGATGGTCATGCGAATCTCATCTCTCACTCGTAAAAGCAGCATTCCTCTCTCAGCACAGTTGATGGTGACTTGTCTAAGCTCATTTAAATGACAAACTTTTTTTCCAAGATATTAGTATATTTTAGAAAGGAATGTTTGAATATTTTGTTTTGCTGTTTAAGTTTTGTACTAGGCCGCACGGTGGTGTAGTGGTTACAGGGTTCCCGTGGGTCCTTAAAAAGTCTTAAAGTGGCATTCCACCATTGGATGTATTCTTTGGCATAAAATACGACAACATATATAAACGGTATCACTAGATAGAGAAATCTTTTAGCTTCAAAATGATATATCAAAAATAATTTTTTGACAACGACAAGTATATTAATTTTGCGACCAAAGTCACCTACCCTTTTACTTTCCGTGCGGTAGTGAAACGTGATGTCATCGGCAGGTTCCCCTTCTTGTGTACCACGTGACGTATCCTACCTCTTGGATTTGTCCTACCAAGCCTACTGCGCATGCGCGAAATCCAGGAGGGTAGGAAAATTCAACAGTACAGTAGTTTTGTCCTACCGATCAGCTGGGCTGATAGAAAATCCGTGAGTATTTCACGCATTTGCCGATTTTTATGTTTTGTGCGTATTGGTCGAGTCTTTGGCCGAGTCAAATAATTTGTAATGACTTGCTGTGAATAATAAAACGGTCTGCATGAGAACTTGCTAATTGTAATGGCGTCATGTGTTCTGCCCATGCGCAGTAGGCTTGGTAGGACAAATCCAAGAGGTGGGATAACTTTACAGAGCACCGACACGTGGTACACAAGAAGGGGAACCTGCCGATGACATCACGCGCGGAAATTAAAAGGGTAGGTGACTTTGGTCGCAAAATTAATATACTTGTCGTTGTCAAAAAATTATGTTTGATATATCATTTTGAAGCTAAAAGATTTCTCTATCTAGTGATACCGTTTATATATGTTGTCGTATTTTATGCCAAAGAATACATCCAATGGTGGAATGCCACTTTAAGTCTTAAATACAACTTTAGGTTTTCAAGGCCTAAAAACGTCTTAAATTGTTTGGAATGACTGGAATTTTCGAAAGGGAGGTATTAAATTTAATATTGGACCGAATGAGTGAAATGTCTTCATCCGGTTTGGGGTATTTTTTTAACCGTAATTTTAAAAGTGACCAGCGCACCTTTTGGGGGCAGCATTGGTTCTGTGCGTTCTGTAGATCAAGAGCTAACGCTAGGAGGCTACTGGAGGCGGGGCGGGGCGGTGGTTGTGAAGAGTGAGAGATGCGCGGGTAGCTTACGCGGGCGATAGAAAGCGTTGATAATTATGGGAAGATGTCTGTTTAACGACAAGTGGTTGGGGGATGACAAATACCCCCAAAATAAGGAGAAGAATCGTTTGCGATAAAAAAAGCGCTGGATCGCACAAATGTGTTTTAAAGCCGGTACCGCAGCGCTGGGGACACGCCCACTGGGAAACTGGCTTTTCACGGACACGAGGTGCGCGCGCGTGTGTTAGAGGTCAAGCGCTCCGGAGTGAAACGCAGGGGGGTTCGCGCATGCGCACGAGTCGGGTGGAAAATGGAACTTATAGGAAATACTACTAATAATAGTGATTAGCATTTTCTTACATAAATAACATTGTTTATTGTACTAAGTTTAATATAAATATATAAACAACCTTTATTTCAGAACTCAATTAAAAAGAACTCCAGAAAATACAATAATTCTAAATATAGTGCAATATAAATAATTTGTACAAAAAGTTTGTTTTATTACTTATCGTCTACAAGTGTTTTTAATATAATAAGAATATTAACAACCACTAATAATAATTAGTAGTAATAGTAATTATTATTGATTATTAATCATTACTACTTATGAATTAGTGATTAATAAGTACTAGGGATTATTAAATGTTATAAAATTATTAAAAATTATTACAAATAATTATTAAAACGTAGTAATTGGTAGAATACAAACAAATACTTGTGGATTATAGATAACTTTAAAATGGTGAACATTGATATAAAATAACTAATAATAAACAATAATACTACTAGTAATACTTGTTAATGTTATCAGTTCAATTGTTATATCAATGTTCACTATTAAACAAATTATTATATATAATCCATTAATTGTTTGTATCACTAATAATAATAATAATAATAATTTTAACTAATCTTATAACTCAATTTTATAGCATTTTAATAATCACTACTTATTATTTATTAGTATAATTTAGTGGTTGATAATTACTAATTATTAAATTACATTTTGATAATCACTGCTTATTAATTAAATAGTAATTAATAATACTGAATTATAATAATTGCTACTCTAATATAGCTAATAAGTAGTGATTATTAAAATGTTATAAAATTGAGTTAATTTTTTAAAAACTATTATTAAAAAAGTAATTATTATTATTATTAGTAGTAGTAGTAGTAATACAAACAATTATTCATGGATTATAGATAATAATTAATGATTATTTTTGAATAATGAACATTGATATAACAATTGGACTGATGATAATTAGTTTAGTTATTACAACACATTGATTAATATTGTTAATGGTTATGAAAGGTGACAGTTGTTTTTCTGTGTTTAATGTAATGCTCTGATGATTATGACTGCATAAACAGGTTTATGCTGTTACCTGCTATAATGCAGAAGATACTCGAGAACTTCCTCAGCCAGCTGTATACTGTACGACACTCAGACTGATTTTGCTGTCGGACACAAAATCACACATCAAAGATAATCTTTGGGGATTGAAATAATGCCGGCTAAGGTTGTTCAGCTGGTTCTACTTGCCGTTTATTGTTTTCGGTTTTTAAATGATTCATGGTGTTTTCTCCAGTAAACACCAGTCTTCTCCTTGCTGCTACAGTAGTTCTGCAGGCCCAAAACACACAACTTTGCTTCAGCTGTTTGCATGTCTAACAGTTGCCATTGATGCACCCTGTTGTTCACCAGTTGTGTGCATTCTTCTTAAAGTTAGTAAAAAAAAAAAAAACTATTGCAGAAAACAGTTTTAAGTTGTCGTATTTATCATTTTCTTTGCCATGGTACAGTCTTAATTTTTCCATTTAGAGGTCTTGAAAAGGTCTTAAGTCTTTAAATTTGTACTTGAAAAATGTGCAGATACCCTGGGTTAGCGCTGTCACCTCACAGCAAGAAGGTCCGGGTTCGAGCCCCGTGGCCGGCGAGGGCCTTTCTGTGCGGAGTTTGCATGTTCTCCCCGTGTCCGCGTGGGTTTCCTCCGGGTGTTCTGGTTTTCGCCACAGTCCAAAGGCATGCAGGTTAGGTTAACTGGTGACTCTAAATTGACTGTAAGTGTGAATGGTTGTCTGTGTCAGCCCTGTGATGACCTGGCGACTTGTCCAAGGTGTACCCCGCCTTTCGCCTGTAGTCAGCTGGGATAGGCTCCAGTTTGCCTGCAACCCTGTAGAACAGGATAAAGTGGCTAGAGATAATTATAAGAGATGAAGTTTTGTACTAAATGTGTAAGATGTGGCTATTTTTCCACAACCTGGGTGTTTCAAGAAGCTGTAGATTGATTATACCCAAAACATTTTTTTCATTGGTGTATTAGCACTGTTAATGTACTGTCTTCTGTTTTGTGAAATAATTTCCAACCATGCAGGTTATGTAATCTTGTTTTAATGAGCCCTTTTTAACCAACCAAAGCACTGTGTGTAGAGCTCTCTGCGAACAGGGCAAATGCCTGAATCTCTGGCCTGTCTCTGCTGCAGTTTGAGATCCAGATCCTCTTGCAGACGCATGACATCTGTCCAGGGGTGCATGGCATGCTGGACTCGGGCTGTACCCACAGCTGATTATTCTCCATCCATTCCCTGCACACAAGTTCACACAAACACACTTGAAGTGTCACATATTAGGACAACTATGGAAAAGCCTTACCTTAGTGGAAGGATGGCGTTAAGGATCTCCTCTGTTTGCTGTTTAATGGCATCAGATGAAGGGCTGTGGGGTTTGGGTGGAGGTGGAACTGGACCAGAGGTGACAGGTTGGTGGGGAGTCCTTTTCAGAGGACGAGCCTTTGGCTGATACCATGAGAGATTTTCAGTGTTACATGGGAAAGATTGCTGGCTAATGTCAGGTAAGTGACAAGTTTATTGCCGTTAATAAAGTAGCTGTCATCAACCGCAGCTAAAAGGAACTCCCTGATATTGGGTAAGGTTAGTCTCAGATGGAAACTCTACTAGCATATTTATCTCTAGTTATACTTAACTAGCAAAGGAGGATTATCACCAGCCCGAGTCAGTCCCTGTGTCCGAAATCACTCACTCGTTCCCTGCTCCCTATATAGGGAATTACTATATAGAGGACTATATAGTGAGCTCATTGGTGAAATTGGGGGGGAAATAAAACGCTTTCGGGCACTAGTCCGTCGCATTTATAGCATTTGAAAAGGAAACTGAACAGTAGCGTAGAGTGGGGGGAAAAGCCCCCGTGGGGTAATACGCCCCCGGCCTGTTTTACCCAAAATAACCACCAGATGGTGCAAAGTTACATTTCTATTGTTGCTATGGACTGGCTTGACAACGGGGATGTACAAATATCCACTATGGATCGCATATCAGCAATGCAGCGGAGAGAAATCAAATTTCATGGTAAGTGATATAATTTTCAGATATCAGTAAAACTGTATTTAGATAGCTGCTATTTCGTCAGATATCACAGCTGTGTATGTGGTATGAGTAGATAAGTCAGTACGTTAAAAAAATACATTAGGTATAAAAAGTTGAATCACATTTTGAAAGTAAGACCCTTTTTTGTAAAAGTGTAGTCTGTGGGGTAAAACGCCCCCTTAATGGTGGGGTAAATGGCCCCCAGGGGGCATCGTTTCCTTTTATCATAATTACTGTATTTCATACATTTCTGAATAGCAGATACATAGTTTTTAATAACATCTCGCTTACCTGGTTGAGTAAAGCAAGTAATTTGAACTTAATATTAAAAATAATTGAAATAAAAAAAAATTGAAATTAAAATGCGAAATATAATAAAATAACGCATCTATTCATTAATTCAGGGATATTTTCTTGTTTCTTTCACATTATAGGCTTAAGTAAACACTTTTGCTATCCAAACAGCTTTTTTTTGAGTGAGGGGGCCTATTGCCCCACATCAGGGGGCCTTTTACCCCACGGGGGGGTAAAAGGCCCCCTTGGCACAATGTTGTTTAAAAAAAAAAAAGTAACTTTAGGCAAACTTTAGGTGGCATTATTGTTCATGTCACTGTTGTCAAAACTATGATTAAAACTAAACACATGGTTCATTTCAACTTGGAGAAAAACTGAATTTTCCTTAAGGGGGGCTTTTTCCTCCACTCTATATCAAAATCATCTCTGACTCTAAAAACAAGAAAGCTGCTAAAACTTTTCTTTTGTGCTCATTATTCAATATTTTTATTTGAAAACTCCCCCTGGCTCTTGGTTTGTTGTTTCTGTTTGTATTAATAGCTGGTTTGTATTTTGTTGCTGCTGTTTTCAATAAAGATTTTAAAATAATAAATAAATAAAACTAGTCTGTCGCGCTAGTATTTACGTCATTACTGTCGCACAATTAAAACGTCCCATATTGTACTGGGTGTATTTCCCACATTAAAACATAGTACCTGCATCTTTAAGTTACTTTTAAGTCAAGGCTGAATACTTTTTCTTCTTTGCCGCTGCCTTTTATAAAATCAAATTTGAGGCTTTTAATTTGATTTCTGTCAGCACGACCGCAGTGCATGATGCTTCCATTTTGCTTGGTTAGCAGTCATTGGCATAGACATCCTAATACATTATTATATTAGGATATCTATGGTCATTGGTTGTACACTTCTTTTCGTGATGCATTGTGGGATACTTTCAGTGCACTCTATAGGGTGTAATAATTTTTAATTATTTTTTTGTATTTTATTTATACAAGAACACAATAGTACAAATAATAAAAAAGCTAGGGGGCATAATATTTTAAAAAGAGCTACACCATACAACTGGAAATAGGTTAAAACAATAATGACTTAGAAATCTGATGAGAAATACTTCCAGCCACCTTCCATTTTTTTAAACTAAGTAATACAGTATAGTACAATTTGAATTAGTTCATAAAACAGGAACATGAGGGTTAGTTTCCTCTCCATTTGCTACAATGGATGTGATATTTGGCTAAAAGTAAGACTATATTAACAATATTGGAGTTAGATGGGCTTAAATCATCCATATAAAATAAAATGTGAGTAATACTTTAATGAAGGAATTTTATGTTTAAGAGAGAACCAGTTTCTGATATTCAGCCAAAAAAGTTGAGTCCAATGGCATGAAAAGAACAAATGCTCCAGGGTTTCATCATCAGAATTACAAAAGGTGCACAAATCAATGACAAATTTAAATCTTCTCTTAAGAAACTGGGCTACTGGATATATATTATTGATTATTTTAAAGTGAGTCTCTTTGACTTTAGGTGGAATAGGCCACTTTATGAAGTTTGAATGAGCGTTAGACAACCAATCCATTATGACTACATTAGGCAATTTCTTGAAAAAAGCTCTGCTATAATCATGGTAAATCTTTTGTTTCATAGCATCATTAGTTTGTTGTTGCACTTACCATCTATTAAATTGCAGTCATTCACTTTTAAAGCTGGTAATGATATAGTTGTGTCAGAGTATAAAAGGGTATTTCTGATTAACTGAACCAGAGATAAAGGGATCACTCTGCAAACCTTATTGAAATCCTTATAGGAACACCATATATTATATTTCTCTACGAAAGCTGAGAGAAACACAAAATTACCATTACAGTCTAATAAATCTTTCACAAATAACACCTTTTTCATAACAATCCTTTCTAAATATTGATTTGTTACCAATTGTGATTACTCTGTTATTCCAGAGAGTAGACCCATGAGGAGAGAAATTATGGTTGAATATCAATTTCCAGAAACGAAGAATTTGTTTGTGAAAGTTTGATAATTTAACTGGAATCTTATCGCAAAATCACATTTCAAAAATAATCCAAGCCCTCCTAGCTGCTTAAAGATGGAACCCGGAATGTGAAACCACATGGAATGTGGTTGCATGAAAAAGGCTTTCAACCATTTGATCTTAAATGTACCAACCATTGATTCAAAATCCAAAGCATTAATGCCACCATTTTCAAAATTTGTAACGAATTGGGACCTTTTAATATAATTTTTATTTTTCCATAAGAACTGAAAAATGATCAAGTTTGCTTTCTTTATATTTTTAGGAGATGTATACATAGAATGACGAGGATAAATAACCTTGGAAATACCCTCAGCTTTAGTCAGCAGGTTCTTTCCAAAAATAGTTAAGTCCCTAGCTAACCAACGGCTAAAACATTTTTTCATATCTAATAATCAACTTGAGATATTAACATCATCTCTTCTCATTGCATTTTTAGAAAGCAATATTCCTAAATGCTTTACTTCATTTACAACTCTGATGCAATGTTCTTATGAACGCAAGTATGATTGGGAAGTATCTCACACTTTTTTTAATATTTCATTGTAAACCCGAAGCCTTGGAGAATAAGGAAATTGTATTCAGGGTTTTTTCAATCATAAAATGATTTTTTTTTTAAAAGATTGCCATATCATCAGCGAACTGACTAATTTTAAATTCTCTATTAAAAATTTTAATACCTTGTATTTCAGGGTTATTGCTAATGAGTAAGGCCAGTAATTGAGTAGTTAAAATAAACAATTTCGGGGAGATGGGGCAGCCTTGCCAAATACCACGCTGGACTTTAAATCTAGAAGTAAGTCCTGGGTTTAAGGAAACTGAGCTATAAATATCACTATACATCATCTTAATCATCTTACAAAAATTATCACCAAAACCCATGAATTTTAAGACTTCTAGCAGAAAGGAATGCTCAATTGTGTCAAATGTCTTGTAGAAATCAAGAAATAAAATCACAATAATCTAACATATCAAATATTAAGTGAATATGATTTGTTTCTTCCTTTGATAAATGCTGACTGACATTCATCAATTATATCTTCTAATCCTCTGTTTAGTCGGTCAGCCAAAACATGAGCCAAAATTTTATCATTACACAATAAAGTAATAGGTCTCCAATTATCCAGGAGGAGAATATCTTTGTTAGGTTTTGGAATTAGTGATTATTCCTTGTTTCATTGTGGTAGAAGGATTACCAGTTGAGATGCATTCTGAGAGCGCTTCATATAACATCACTCTGATGTCCTTCCAGAAGAATCTATAAAATTCCTTTGTTAAACCATCCAGGCCAGGTGACTTTTCAGAGGACATCTTCAGTAAAACTTTATCTAACTCTCTTAAATTTTTTAAATTATCCTCCAAAGATTGTTTAAAATCAGTATCAATGATTTTATTACATTCCCGGATTGTATTTAAATGAAAGACTATCCAAATCAGAGTGATTAGATTGGTATAATTTGCTATAACAAATATTTTATTTCATTATTAGTTTGGGCTTGGTCTTCAATGATGGATCCATCTATTTTCAATTTATAAATTTTCTTTTTTGACTGTATCAAGTCAAGTCAACTTTGTCAAATATGCTATACATGCTCGACATACAGCACAGATGAAATTTCAGTCCTCTCTGACCCACGGTGCAAACAGGCAATGCAATAAATAAAAATAGAATAATTGAAAAAACAAACAATATAAAACAGTATAAACACTAGATATGAACTAGACATAGACTAAACACTCAGACAATATAAACAAACAGTGTAAACACTACAACCCCGATTCCAAAAAAGTTGGGACAAAGTACAAATTGTAAATAAAAACAGAATGCAAGAATTTACAAATTTCAAAAACTGATATTGTATTCACGATAGAACATAGACAACATATCAAATGTCGAAAGTGAAACATTTTGAAATTTCATGACAGCAACACATCTCAAAAAAGTTGAGACGGGGCAATAAGAGGCTGGAAAAGTTAAAGGTACAAAACAGGAACAGCTGGAGGACCAAATTGCAACTCATTAGGTCAATTGGCAATAGGTCATTAACATGACTGGGTATAAAAAGAGCATCTTGGAGTGGCAGCGGCTCTCAGAAGTAAAGATGGGAAGAGGATCACCAATCCCCCTAATTCTGCGCCGACAAATAGTGGAGCAATATCAGAAAGGAGTTCGACAGTGTAAAATTGCAATGAGTTTGAACATATCATCATCTACAGTGCATAATATCATCAAAAGATTCAGAGAATCTGGAAGAATCTCTGTGCGTAAGGGTTAAGGCCGGAAAACCATACTGGGTGCCCGTGATCTTCGGGCCCTTAGACGGCACTACATCACATACAGGCATGTTTCTGTATTGGAAATCACAAAATGGGCTCAGGAATATTTCCAGAGAACATTATCTGTGAACACAATTCACTGTGCCATCCGCCGTTGCCAGCTAAAACTCTGTAGTTCAAAGAAGAAGCTGTATCTAAACATGATCCAGAAGTGCAGACGTCTTCTCTGGGCCAAGGCTCATTTAAAATGAACTGTGGCAAAGTGGAAAACTGTTCTGTGGTCAGACGAATCAAAATTTGAAGTTCTTTATGGAAATCAGGGACGCCGTGTCATTCGGACAAAAGAGGAGAAGGACGACCCAAGTTGTTATCGGCACTCAGTTCAGAAGCCTGCATCTCTGATGGTATGGGGTCTCAAACACTCAACAAATATAAACAGTATAAACACTCTAGATAAGAACTAGACGTAGACTAAACACTCATATATACATACATGTATACACGCACGTAAATTGGTGCAAATAAACAAACAGTCAAGGGTACTTGAGGTATAGCAGGTAAACATGAAATAAGCAGTATAAACAAACTAGCAGCTGTTAAGGTGAGGTTGTGCGGAATAGTGCAAATGAGCGAGGTAAAGTGAGATGTGCGGTCCCTGAGTTCAGTGTGTTAATGAACGATGAGATGTATGTGTGTTGGGGGGGGGACTGTGAGGATGACATGTCAGATGCTGAAGGGGGGGCAGGGGGGTGTGCGAGCAGAATCTGTGGCAGGGGGCAGAGGAGGGAGGAGGGGCAGAACAGGGAGGGAGTTGAGCCTCCTGACCGCCTGGTGAAAGAAACTGTCCTTGAGCCTGCTGGTTTTGGCCCGGAGACTCTGCAGTCTCCTCCCTGATGGCAGCAGGCTGAAGAGGCTGTGAGATGGGTGGGTGGGGTCACCTGCAATCCTGATGGCTTTGCGGGTGAGGCGGGAGTTATAAATATCCATTAGAGAAGGGAGAGAGACACCAATGATCCTCTCAGCTGCTCTCAAGATGCGCTGCAGAGTCTTGCAGCAGGACACGGTGCAGGCGCCGTACCACACGGTGATGCAGCTGGTCAGAATGTTCTTGATGGTGCCTCTGTAGAAAGTGTGCATGACGGGGGCCGGGACTCTTGCTCTCCTCAGTTTGCGGAGGAAGTACATACGCTGTTGGGCTTTTTTGGCCAGTGATCCGGTGTTGTTGCTCCAGGACAGGTCTTCAGAGATGTGTACACCCAGAAACTGTGTGTTTCTCAAGGTTGAAAAAATAGGTGGGTTTTTTTTCCCCCTTTCTTCAATCCAGCAGGCTCTAGATCGTATAAAGGCACCCTTTGCTTTTTCTAAATATAAATTGTCTAATTCACTTTAACTTTTTTTAATTCAGCACATTCCTCTCGTCAGCTCAGTTTTTTTTCCACAGATTATTAATATTAATAACAATGTTTTGTTGCTTCTGTTTTTTCAGTTTAGAGGAATTTTTACTCGTCACAATTGCAAGTTCTCTTATCTTAAATTTTAGCCATTCCCATTTACTAACAGATGACATCTCCAAGGTAGCAATCTCCATTATTAGCCGTCTAGCATCCTTGCAAGAATAAGTATCGTCTAGAAGAGTATTATTGAATTTCCAAATATGATTCAGTCCAGGTTCAGATCTTGAAAACAAAAGAATTAATTAGATCATCATATTTGTGGGGGCGGCACGGTGGTGTAGTGGTTAGCGCTGTCACCTCACAGCAAGAAGGTCCGGGTTCGAGCCCCGTGGCCGGCGAGGGCCTTTCTGTGTGGAGTTTGCATGTTCTCCCCGTGTCCGCGTGGGTTTCCTCCGGGTGCTCCGGTTTCCCCCACAGTCCAAAGACATGCAGGTTAGGTTAACTGGTGACTCTAAATTGACCGTAGGTGTGAATGTGAGTGTGAATGGTTGTCTGTGTCTATGTGTCAGGCCTGTGATGACCTGGCGACTTGTCCAGGGTGCACCCCGCCTTTCGCCCGTAGTCAGCTGGGATAGGCTCCAGCTTGCCTGCGACCCTGTAGAAGGATAAAGCGGCTAGAGATAATGAGAATGAGAATAAGATCTTATACAATCTTTAATTTACACAAGTCTGGGATAAATGTTTTGTTTTTACCCCTCTCGTTATAGCCATAAACACAAATCAAAATTATTTTATATTCATTTATGTCAGCAATCACCATCAACCATTAATGTCATTAATGTGGTTGATTACTTTTCCAGGAAATCTGTTAAATATGATCATACAGTGGCATGCAAAAGTTTGGGCACCCTTACTGAAAATGTCTGTACTGTGGATAGTTAAGTGAGCAGAAGATGAACTGATCACCAAAAGGCATAAAGGTAAAGATGACACATTTCAGCATTTTCTGCAAGATTTGTGTATTATTTTTGTTTTGTACAATTGGAGAGTGAAAAAAGAAAAGGAACACCATGCATAAGTTTGGGCACCCCAATACATTTGAGTTCTCAGGTAACTTTTACCAAGGTTCCAGACCTTAATTAGCTTATTGAGCTGTGGCTTGTTCAAATTCTTCATTAGGAAAGGTCAGATGATGCAGATTTCAAAGCTGTATAAATTCTCTGACTCCTCAAACTTGTCCCTAAAATCAACAGCCATGGGCTCCTCTAAGCCACTCCCTTGAATTCTGAATAGTAAAATAATTGATGCTCACAAAGCAGGAGAAGGCTACAAGAACGTAGCAAAGTGTTAGCTGTTTCCTCAGATTGTAATGTTATTTAGAAATGGCAGTTAACAGAAACAGTGGAGATCAAGGTGAGGTCTGAAAGATGAAGAAAACTTACTGAAAGAACTGCTCATTGGATTGCTAGAAAGACAAATAAAAACCCCTGTTTGACTGCAAAAGACCTTCAGAAAGATTTAGCAGACCCTGGAGTGGTGGTGCACTGTTCTACTATGCAGCGACACCTGAACAAATATGACCTTCATGGGAGAGTCATCAGAAGAAAACCGTTCCTGCGTCCTAGCCACAAAATTCAGCGTCTGAAGTTTGCAAATGAACATCTAAATAAGCCTGATGCATTTTGGAAACAAGTCCTGTGGACTGATGAAGTCAAAATAGAACTTTTTGGCCACAATGTGCAAAGGTATGTTTGGAGAAAAAAGGGTGCCAAATTCCAGGAAAAGAACACCTTTCCAACTCTGAAGCATGGGTGTGGATCGATCATGCTTTGGGATTGTGTTGCAGCCAGTGGCACAGGGCACGTTTCATTGGTCGAGGGAAGCATGGATTTGAATAAATACCAGCAAATTCTGGAAGCAAACAAACATCACACCATCTGTAAAAAAGTTGAAGTTAAGAAGAGGATGGGTCCTACAATAAGACAATGATCCAAAACACACCTCAAAATCTACAATGGAATACCTCAAGAGGCACAAGCTGAAGGTTTTGCCATGGCCCTCACAGTCCCCTGATCTAAACATCATTGAAAATCTGTGGATAGATCTCAAAAGAGCAGTGCATGCAAGACAGCCCAAGAAACTTGTAGAACTGGAAGCCTTTTACAAGGATGAATGTGTGAAAATCCCCCAGGTAAGAACTGAAAGATTATTAGCTGGCTACAAAAACTGTTTACAAGCTGTGATACTTGCCAAAGGGGGTGTTACTAGGTACTAACCATGCAGGGTGCCCAAACTTTTGCTTCGAGCCTTTTTCCTTTTTTGTCATTTTGAAAATGTAAAAGATGAAAATAAAAAGTTGTTTTTGCTTAAAATATAAAGGTCATATAAAAATATAAAAGTCACCTTTAAATTTATGCCTTTTGGAGATCGTTTCATCTTCAACTTGCTTAACTGTTCACAGTAACAGCAATTTTGACCGGGGTGCCCAAACTTTTGCATATCACCAACACCCGCTGAGTGTGATGTCCCATGACTGAAAAAAAAACAGAATCACCCCACTGTAGCTTCCAAAAATTAACATCCTCTTCATTAGAATGAGTTTTTTGTTAAAAAAAAAAAAAAAGTTTTTGCTCCTTACAAAAAACAAAAAACAGCTGTTCGTTTCACGTTGCTTTTTTAGCCCCCTAGCATTTAACGACATAAAAGACAACAGAACTGTAGGTAGTCTTTGAGTAAAGCGTAGAATTTAAAGATGCGCAGGAATGAGTCTTTGTCCTTAACAGAAAAAATAAGGTGCAATTTACATTCAGAACTTTCCCAATAAAATAAAAAAAAAGAAAACATTAGAAAGTCCTTGTGTGAGTGAGCTTTGCTTACTTAGGGTCCACTCTTTGATTAACAATCAGTGCATATCCTTCTTTTAGGAACGCTCTTTGGCCTCTCTGTCTAGCATCCTGTACCAGTGGCCATAGTTTGGAGCGAGCCTCTCTATCTTCCTTGGAGAAATCCTCTTTAGAGTGAATATACATCTCCTTACAGACCCTGGCATCTCTGGACCTCTTCCAAACGTCATCTCCGACCATTCTCGTCACGAACTGTATAATAATTGACCTCGGAGTGCTATTTAAAGTGGCAGCATTGCCTCTCTTACCCAGGTGATGTACCGTGTCAACAGACTCGCTAAGATGTTCCACTGATATTGGGGATCACACTTGTCAAAATCCCAATGATGACCTCTCTGGTATTTTCCCTCTCTTTTTCAGGCAGACCATTCAACCTTAAATTCCATCTCCTTTTATATCAAGCTTGTTCAGCAACAGCTTCCTTAAGCCGCAAGTTTTCCTCTTGGAGCTCGGTTACCTTTTTCTGCAGCCCGTCAATGTTTTGCTTGATGTCCTTAATTGCGTCTGAGTTAGCCTCAATTCTTGTCTCAAACTTCTTTAGAAGTTCTGTCTGTTGATCGATATTCAGTGTCAGTGTTTGAGCTGCATGTAGAATGGCCTCACACACGCGTTCATCTGGAGGGTTTTGGTCGCCTTTCTTTTGTTTTTTTTTGGATGGGGAGCTTTCACTGGAGTGTGTGACAAGTTAATTTTCTGACCCTTAGGAATTTGCTCATCTAATTCGAGGTCAGCTACATCTTGATCATCACACACTTCACGAAGAGCGGCCAGGTCATAGCCATGGTCAGCCAAAGTAGCTTACTCCCTTGCACTTGATGTAAACTTCTTTTGTGAGCAATAAAGATCGTATTTTAGCTAAGAACTTCAACAAGGTTGTTTTCTTGGTTCGTTCTGAATTGTAAACTGCGTAATAATCACTTTCAAGGACTAAAGACAAACTAGTTTTACCGTAGCTGGCAATGTGCTTCTGCTCATGCCACCATCCTGGATCCTCCTCACAGTTTACAGTTACAGTCTGTTGTAATGATCCTCACTATCGTTTCGGACAGCACTATAAAATTGCGTCCTCACTATATCGTGCACTATATAGTGAGTCGGGAGCGATTTCAGACAGAGGGAGTGTTACCTTTTTTCCTTTTTTTTTTAATCTTTATTGAAAACAACAGCAACAAAATACAAATACAGTTATTAATACAAACACAAACAACAAACCAAGAGCCAGGGGGCGTTTTCCGATAAAAACATTGAATAATGAGCACAAATGAAAAGTTTTAGCAGCTTTCTTGTTTTTAGAGTCAGAGATTATTTTGATATACTGTTCAGTTTCCTTTTCAAATGCTGTAAATGAAGGTTTTGAATGACTAAACTTGGCTTTATGAATATGGCATCTTCCTAAAATGATCAGCAAATTTATTATATAACACACACACACAGAGTGTATAATATAAAAATAAAACTTTCTGGTTTTTGCTTTTGTTGTTATAGAAACCAAACAGTACGTATTTCCAACACAGAGAAAAATCAGAGTCAAGCTTGGCTGTAATGTACCGGGTTATTTCTGTCCAGAATGTGATGGTAAAGGGAAATTGCCAGAACAGGTGCATTATTGTTTCCGGGTCCATCTCACACAATGAACAATCCACACAAATGTCTCTCTTGAACTTAAGCATATAATGCTTGGCAGGATAGTATCTATGAATCAGTTTGAAAGACACCTTCCTTACTTTTGTTTGTAAGGAAGTATCTGTATGGGAGGTTCCACACACTGCTCCAGTTCAGGTCACCAACAAGACCAGTCCAGTACTGAACCACAGAGGGGATAGTGGTGATATCTGCCTGGAATAATGCGCGAATATTGCGATTATTGTTCTTGGATGTGATGGAGAAGCATTCATGACCCACTGAGGTCAATATGGGGTCCAGAAATGGTAAACAAACCGGGTTTTCAGCCCCTCTTAGAAGAGTTAGGATACCAGAGGGAATGGCATCCATTACAATGGCAAACTCTTTTGGGGTAAGAGGAATACCAAATGTTTGGAGGAACTCAGAATAATCTAGCAGATTTCCATCACTGAGTAGCTGGGTTACTAGAATTATGTTGTTATTGAACCAGGATTGAAAAAATAAGGATTTACTTTTATATTTAATGTGCTGATTATTTCAGATGAAGCATCTATGTGGGGAGAAGTTGTGTTTATAAATTAATGACCATGCCAAGAGCATTTGTTTATGGAAACTGGACAGGGTTAGGGGAAGTTTCTATATTTTATAGTCACATAAGAGTACGTATTCAAGGTCTCCAATCGTAGAGAAAATGTACCTGGGTATAAAGTTCCATGTGGATGTGGGATTATGTAGAAACTTTTTTTATCCAATTAATTTTAAAGGTAGTATTAAGAGTAGTAAAATCAAGAAAGTTTAGACCACCAGAATCATAAGTGTTCATAACAACAGACTTTTTCACATAATGTATCTTGTTTTCCCAAATAAAATTGAACAGCAACTTATCAATGGCATTACAGAGCTGCTTGTCGACAGCCAGGGGGGTAGCTGTATTATGTAAAACGAGATAATCCTTCTGCCTTTGTCAGTAATATGCGTCCTTTCAAGGATAAATGTCTCTGAAGCCATTGGTTAAGTTTTTTCCTTGTCTTATCAATAATTAAAGTTTTCAGAGCATCTATCTCCCTGATTTCTCACAATGGTAATCCCGAGATAACTGAGCTTGTCTTTGATTGGTATGTTGCAGATGTGGGGAGTGTAACAGTCTTTAAGAGGAAATAGCTCACATTTCTTCAGGTTTAAGCAGAGTCCAGAAGCTGCAGAGAATAGATCTATCGTTTGGATAACAATGGGAACTTGGGTAGCATCTTTTAAGAATAATGTAGTATCGTCTGCCAGCTGGCTAATTATAATTTCTCGATCTGCAATGAAGATACCTTTTAATGGGCTATTTTTAATATGGGTGGAAAGTAGTGTGCATATAATGAATTAATAGGGCGATGCAGGGCAGCCCTGCCAGATGCCCCGCTGTAATTCAAATCTCAGGGAAGTCCCATTTTTTTAGTCTGACGGAGCTGTTGCCTTTGGAATACATAGTTTTAACAGCTTTACAAAAATATTCACCAAATCCAAAATATTCAATTGTTTGAAATATAAAGTTATGTTATGTAGTATCAAAGGCTTTGTAGAAGTCCAGGAAAAAGATGAGACTGTCGTCAGGACACAAGAATGAATAATCGATTACATCTAAAACAAGCCAAATATTATTGGAGATATGTCTCCTTCTCATAAATCCAGACTGGGTCTTGTCAGTAATTGGATCTAAGACATTTTTAAGCCGTTGAGCAAATATTGACGCAAAGACTTTGTAGTCATTGTTCAGTAATGAAACTGGTTGCCAATTATCAATAAGTAGGCGATCCGTTTTGGGTGTGGGGATTAAAGTAATCAGGCCTTGTGTCAGTGTAGGAGGTAGAGTTCCCTGTTCCACACTTTCTAACATTACCTTAAGTAGAAAGGGAGCTAGATAAAATTCTGCAGAGAGGCCATCAACTCCAGGAGATTTGTTAGTTTTGAGATGTTCGATCGCATAGATGACTTCCTGTAAAGTTATAGTTTCATCACACATTACTCTGTCATCTTCAGTGATTTGAGCAATGTTGTTCAGAGAGTTCAAGAACATAGTTGTTGAATGATGACATTTGGTAATGTACAAATTGCTAGAGAAATTGGAGCAGAATTCTGCTATTCTGCTTGGATCATCAGTAACAATGCCGTTAATACTGAGTCGTTGGATTAAACTGAGCTTCCCGTGATGTTTTTCTAGGTTGAAAAAATAGGCTGAATTCTGTTCACCTTCTTCAATCCATTTCTTCCTTGATCTTTCAAAGGCACCTTAAGCCTTGTTTAAGTAAATTTCATTTAGATTAATTTGTTCTGAAATCAAATCTAGTCTTTCCTCTGACATACAGCAGGGTTCTTCTGGGACAATAAAATTATTTTAGAGACCACCCTCTCTTCTTCCAATCTACGACTTTTGGTTAAGATACTGCCATAATTTCTCAAGTACTGACCAGCTTTAAATTTTAAAAGTTCCCAACTGCTACCAAAAGCATCCTCAGACTTTGCCTTGTTCCAAAATTTCATTATTATCCTCTTTATGCCTGATTTTACTTTCTCATGTTGTAGTAGCGAGCGGTTTAGTTTCCAGTAAGCACTCCTACATGCTTTAGTAGAAGGAAAATGCAAGGGGATAAAAATGGAGACTGCATTATGATCTGTTAATGGCGTTGTGATATTAGCTGATATCAATGTTCAGATTATCAGAAACCAGCCAGAAGTCCAACCGTGATTGCCTGGTGGCATTTCTATTACTCCATGTAAAGGCCTTACTGTTAAGATATTTATTCCTCCACACATCAACGAAGTTAAATTTTTTCATAGACAGTTTCAAGTTTTCATGAACTGCAGTAGAATTACGTGGAGACCAACAGTCCAAATTGTGATTTAATATCATGTTGAAATCTCCCCCTATTACAATACCTGAGATTGGAAAGTTATTAAAGGTATTTTGAATATGCTTCTCTAGTATATCATTCTCTTTGTGTGAGTTATAGCCATATATATAATAAACAATTACCAGTGTGAAGTTTTCAATGGTTAACACTTGGAGAACAAAATGACCTGAAGCATCAGAGATAGTAGATAACATAGTCCCTGAAAAGTTGTACTTTAGAGTAGTAACACTGGCAGAATGTTCGGATCCATGAGCCTGCCATAGATCATTACCCCACTGGGATCTCTAAGGCCCTGTCCACACGGCAACGGATTCAGGTGACTCCGATACAATTGCTTATCGTTTAGGCCTGGCATCCACACGGCACCGGCGTTTTGGGTGCCCAAAATGCAATCTTTTTGAGAACGGGTTCCAGAGTGGAAAGATCTGGCAACGTTGCCGTTGTGAAGTCATCTGGATGAGTAGAACGGATTTGTTTACGATGATGTCACAACCACATGACTGTGAGTGCTTCACACCGGGTAGAAGTGTAACGAACTCGATGCGAGTTGTCAACAAATCCTATAACTTGGTTCATGAAACGCGCTTACAAAATATTTTCACTGTGAATATTTATTGTGTAATGGTGCAAAGTGAGAGAGAGAGAGAGAGAGAGAGAGAGAGAGAGAGAGACTCTGCCCTTAGGGCAGAGTCAATCCCGCCAGCAAAAATAGGGGAAAAAAGGAGCGATCTCACCTCTTCAGATGTTGGTTTAAGTCCTACAATACATTCCTCAAAAAGGGCGTAGAAGAGCAAATTAATCCATCAACGTGTAGCATTCAATTTATTCCGGACCATTAAAGACACCGCCTTCTGCGTAGAATCATACGTCATCCTTGCCGCCATATTGGATAGGTCAAAGCGGAGAATAAAGATTAGCTGCGTTTAACTGTACCAACAGGTTTGCCGTCCAAACGAGATCACATGGGATTACCTTTCACAGGTGAGACTGGAAAAATACTTTTCATTGTATTTGGTCATTATAATGTAATTTTACGACCAGATTTTCCTGACTTTGTGGCTAATATGAAGTCTCGCGCATAATAGTTTATGCGCATGCATCCTTACTTCTATTGTTCTGGTGTCTCCGAAGGGACCGTCTTACAGCACCCCTAGAGGTGTGGCATGTGTATTGCATCGTTTTCAGCAAGCGTTGTGTTGCCATATGGACCTGATATTTTACTGATCGTTGCCCATTTGGACGCGATATATTTTTAAATAACATCTCGTTGCCGTTGTCGTGTGGATGTAGCCTAAAATCTTCCATCATCAGGAATTGAATGTGACACTTGAATAAAACAGAAATCATTTTTGTGCTGCTTGGCAAACAAAAATAAAGCTTTGCACTTAACACTTTCTTAACCCCCTGGCATTGAGGGTAACGATAGATAATGATGCATTAACAACAATAAACAGAACAATATATGTGACAAAAATAAGTTGACCTTAGAAAGTACTGTATAGTCTCTTTATCAAGAGCTGAACCATCTTGAATTCTGTATAAAGTGTACAGTGAAACATATTAAAGCTGTAAAACTGGGGAGGCACCTAGGTTCTCACTTGGCAACTTGAGCCTTCTCAGCCCTTACATATTATACACAAAGCGCAAGCCTCCAGGACATTGCATATAAAGTGACTGGGTGTAGTCGAGAGTAAAGAATAAATAAATAAATAAATAAAAACAGGCAAAAAGATAAAGAATAAAAATAAATGAGAGTCCAAAAATAAACATATATATTGTTCCTCTTCTATAACAAAATATACCTGAGTGTTATTATCTGTGCTTATCATCCCCTCAGCATAACAAAATGTACAGTGGTGTTTGAAAGTTTGTGAACCCTTTTCCCTTCCAGTAAGCTACAGAATTGACTTTAAAGCATTGCTGCTGGTGTACAAATCTTTAAATGGTACAGGGCCCAATTACCTCTCTGATATGTTACAGCGGCCTAACCCAATCAGATCTACCAGATCGCAGCAGAAAAATTTACTGGTAAAACCTGTTGTTAAAACAAAGTGTGGTGAAGCAGCTTTTAGCTACTATGCAGTACAGCTATGGAACCAACTCCCAGAGGACATCAAAAATGCTCCTGCTGTTGGCAGCTTCAAATCTAGATTAAAGACCAAGCTGTTTTCAGATGCTTTCTGCTAAATTATTAATATTGTCATCTCTACGTTTTAAAATCTTAACTTTTACAGTCTCTGCATGTTTTAAATTTTACTTAACTTTTATTCTATTTTTTTCTGCTGTTTTTTTTCTTTTACTGAACTTTTACTTCATTTTATTATTTTATTTCTACTATTGTTTAATTCTTATTTTTCTTCCCCATTTATTTTATGTAATTTTATTTTCTATTGTTTACTGTTTTGCTTTTACTTCTGTAAAGCACACTGAACTGCCACTGTGTATGAAATATGCTATATAAATAAACTTGCCTTGCCTTTTGAATTTTCTATATTTCTGCATAAATATGACCTAAAACATCAGATTTTCACACAAGTCCTAAAAGTAGATAAAGGGAACCCAGTTAAACAAATGAGATAAAAATATTATACTTGGTCATTTATTTATTGAGGAAAATGATCCATTATTACATATCTGTGAGTGGCAAAAGTATGTGAACCTTTGCTGTCAGTATCTGGTATGACCCCCTTGTGCAGCAATAACTGCAACTAAACATTTCTGGTAACTACTGATCAGTCATGCACACCGGCTTGGAGGAATTTTAGCCCATTCCTCTGTGCAGAACAGCTTCAACTCTGGGATGTTGGTGGGTTTCCTCACATGAACTGCTCGTCTCAGGTCCTTCCACAACATTTCCATTGGATTAAGGTCAGGACTTTGACTTGGCCATTCCAAAACATTAACTTTATCCTTTTTTAACTATTCTTTGGGCGAACAACTTGTGTGCTTAGGGTCGTTGTCTTGCTGCATGACCCACCTTCTCTTGAGATTCAGTTCATGGACAGATGTCCTGACATTTTCCTTTAGAATTCGCTGTTGCATCAAGATGGCAAGCCGTCCTGGCCCAGATGCAGCAAAACAGGCCCAAAGCATGATACTACCACCACCATGTTTCACAGAAGGGATAAGGTTCTTATGCTGCAATGCAGTGTTTTCCTTTCTCCAAACATAACGCTTCTCATTTAAACCAAAAAGTTCTATTTTGGTCTCATCCATCTACAAAACATTTTTCCTATAGAGATCTTGCAGTCACGTGACCGGAAAGTACACAGCCGCCATCTTGTCGGTAAAAAAAATGCTGAATACTGCTGCACTCGTGTACAGAATGGATCAATTTCAACCGACGGACTACACGGCTCATTTTTCTAATGAACAGATAACTAGATATATGTCTAAAATAAACGATCTACAGATTAGTGACCCTTATGGCTTACCGGACGGAGTTTTCACGACCGGATTTTGAACTGCCAGCGGAATACCCAGACGTGTATAATTACCTCATTAACTTTCCCTTGCTGTTCAGTGGTGAAGCACTGCATGATTATAAATCTCTGGACAGTTATCTTTACAGAAATTCAGGATTTGTCAGCGACTCAGATGTGGCATCTTGTAAACAAGAATCCTCATTGGATGGGTAAGTCACTTAAGTATTGAGTATAGCACTGACCAGCCAATTATAGAATAGAATAAGGTAATTCCAGCTGTAATTCCAAATCGTCCGTGCTGTTTACCATGGATCTGGCTTTGGAGAGATAGAGGCTTAGCAGTGGAGGTTTGAGTGGCTGTTTTCTGAGCTTAGTCAACAGGCCGGCTCTGCAGCCTCGCTTTTGCTTCCGCTCCCGACGCCGCCTCCTTCGCTTTGCTTCTGATAACAATCCACGGAGACCCCGCTGGTCTCGCTATCTCGTCCGGAATGTTGTGCATGCGATGGAAATCGCTACAAACCGTCATTTTCTGCTGGAAACCAATGTCCAGTAAGTCCATACAGTTGTAGTGGATATTGAAGTCCGGTACAGACGAACAACACACAAAAATACACACAAAAAACAAAAACCGTGCACAGGTAGGGGGAGCTTGTAGCCGCAGCCGTTGTAGTAGAATTGTATAGACCCCTTTGCATGTTTGTAAACAAACCGACCGTTGCCAGGATGCGCGCGCAGCCTGGACCCAGAAACAATGGCGCTGCCCATAGACCGGCATTATGAGCTGTCAGATTATGCCAAACAATTGTTGTTACAAGATCGAGAATGCTACATAAATAAGTTAACCCTAACAAGTGGACATCGCCTACCGGATCCGCATTTAATTAAAGAGTGGACGGACGATGTTAGTAAGTTCCCTGGTATACAATGGCCAGATATATACTCATACCTTACTGACAAGACTTCAGTGTACACCCATGAAAAACTTCGTGCCTACAAGTCTTTAGACGCATATGATTATGTTATGTGCGGGCATGTACAACTTGATTAACAATGGGACATTCATATTCATTTTGTTTTAATCAAATTATGCCAGTGATGTGATGGCAATGTGGCTTTAGCTACAACAGCAAATACCAACACTAAACAGCAATTTGCAGGAGGTAATGGCATGAAAGGAATGATAGTGTAAAGAGTGCAGCTAAGAGAAATCAGAGCTGCGTAAAAAGTGAGAGGTAGAGAGCAGAAATGAAACTGAACGGGGCAGGAGCTAGGTTAGAGCAGTCAACGTAAGTTGGCATTTAGAGTGAGGGCACACAATTTTACCTTTCCATCCTTGCTTTAAAATTGTGATTTTCGGCATACACAAATAATGATGGCACAAAATCCGGACTACTTGAGTCAAGCGAGACCTCTCCTACAAACAAAATTGCATGCAAAGCTAAGTTAACATGCTAACAATATTCATTACATTGTGTAACTATGACCCAGCTAATCAGACAAACGTTACCAAAGTATTTTGCTACAATCAATAAACGAAGACTAGAAAGAATAAAAAAGAAAGATTTAATAAATAGCCTGATCTTACCTGTGATGAAGTGGGCGCTGCAAACCCGCGCATTTTTGATAGTGCTTTCATCCCAGTCTACACGTTTGATGGCTTGTAGTTATAGACGTCGGCGATTTTTTTTTGGAATGGGTGAGATCCTGCTGGAATTCTGAACATTTTAACCCCATCACTGCTACGATTCTGACACCCGACAACACAACAACTAGGCATTTCTGAGTCTTTTTTGGGTCCAGGCTGCGCACGCAATTTCCGCTTGCGTATGAATGACGTTTACTGCGAAGGGGTCTATATAGTAGGGTTTTCCAGAAGAAAAGGTAGAAGTAAAAGCAGAAGTAGAAGTAGAAGGCGGAAATATGGCGTTTGACCGACAAGATGGCGTCTGTCACAATCTGGATCGGCTGTGACGTCACATGCAAGTGCACCATAGGCTTCTGGCTTGTCCATGTGATCTTTAGCAAACTGCAGACAAGCAGCAATGTTCTTTTTGGAGAGTGGTGGCTTTCTCCTTGCAACCCTGCCACGCACACCATTGTTGTTCAGTGTTCTCCTGATGGTGGACTCATGAACATTAACATTGGCCAATGTGATAGAGGCCTTCAGTTGCTTAGAAGTTACCCTGGGGTCCTTTGTGACCTCGCTGACTATTACACGCCTTGCTCTTGGAGTGATTTTTGTTGGTTGACCACTCCTGGGGAGGGTAACAATGGTCTTGACTTTCCTCCATTTGTACACAATCTGTCTGACTGTGGATTGGTGGAGTTCAAACTCTTTAGAGATGGTTTTGTAACCTTTTCCAGCCTGATGAGCATCAACAACACTTTTTCTGAGGTCCTCAGAAATTTCCTTTGTTTGTGCCATGATGCACTTCCACAAACGTGTTGTGAAGATCAGGCTTTGATAGATCCCTGTTCTTTTAAATAAAACAGGGTGCCCACTCACACCTGATTGTCATCCCATTGATTGAAAACACCTGACTCTAATTTCACCTTCAAATTAACTGCTAATCCTAGAGGTTCACATACTTTTGCCACTCACAGATATATGTAATATTGGATCATTTTCCTCAATAAATAAATGACCAAGTATAATATTTTTGTCTCATTTGTTTAACTGGGTTCAATTTATCTACTTTTAGGACTTGTGTGAAAATCTGATGTTTTAGGTCATATTTATACAGAAATATGGAAAATTCTAAAGGGTTCACAAACTTTCAAGCACCACTGTAACTTAGAGCAGCTAAATGGAACAACAGTAAGACTCCAGTCTGAGCAGCAAACTCCAGTCTGTCTCGGTTAAAGGTGTATACCGTATAGACAGGTGAGATGTTTATCACCTTCAGGTAGTTGGGAACAGTTCTGTCCCATTAGCAAAGGCTCTTCCTCTGATGAAATACGCCGTCTTTTCTTGTTCACGTGCCTTGGCCACCAGGGGCCACAGCTGCATCCGTCTCTCTCTGACAGCCAGTCACAGGTCCTCAGCAAAGCACAGATTCTTGTTCTGCAGGAATGTGGACTTCTTTGCAGCTTTCCAGACTGCGTCGCAGTAGAAGCAGTTGGTAAACTGTAGAATAATCCCTCGAGGCTTGGGGACATCTTTCATTGGCTGGCGAGTCAATGCACTGTATCAACTACGTCAGGGAATTTCGCTTTATATTCTGGCAGGATCGTCTGACAGATGTGTATCGCCTCTGTGCGGGCGTCTTACTCCTTACATTCAGCCACTCCATACAGACGCAGGTTCCAGCGTCGTGAGTGGTTCTCCAGTTCGGTGACTCGTTATTCGAGAAGAGTCACTTTTTTCTCCTTCTCGCAGGCTCGAGCATCAACTTGTGTCATCTTCCCCTTTACCTCTCAAATCTAAATGCAGGCAAAATCAACAGTTTTCTTAAGCCTGTCTATATTCATTGTATTGTCAGATATCAGCTTTTCCATATTTTTTTTTCCAGACTATCAAGTCTGATGCTTAAGACGTCTGAAATTTTCTGCACTATGCCCCCGCTATCCATATCCAGGGAGCGCTGCAATTTCAGCTTCTTTGCCGCTGGGGGTTTGGATGGCGTTATGGCTGGTGTAATAGGAAGAGGGGGAAACTCTGAGTCCACAAGGGCACAGGTGTATCTGCCATGCAGTAGTCATGTAGGTTGTGCACAAGCGGATTCTCTTTCGCTATCGGTGCCTCCATGCTGCCGTTGTGACGCACTAGCTTAGTGACATAATTAGCTGAAACTTGTTTTCTCAGTGTGTGTCATTTTATGGTAACAGTTCTTCACGACATAAAGTCACTACCAAGTTAACATGATGTACTTACCACTGCTCTAGGGTACCTCGAGTAATATGAAGTATAATAACTATGCTTCACTTAGTTGTAACTTTGACAATGCTCAGTTCCCGAACAAACATGTACTCATGCTGCCAACTTGGCTTCGACCCGTCGAGTGTTACCTTTAGTGATTTTTCTTCTCGGTGTTTTTGCTCACCAGCTGCAGGGTGTCATACTTCAGCAAAGACTCAGTAGGTGCAATCACGGTCAGATCCCCCCCCAATGAAGTCTTTAATTTAAATAGGATAAAAGTCTCAGGAAACCCACCCGGTGGCTAACTTACCTGTCCGACTAGCAGAGTTACACTAGCAGAGGTCCTCCTGAAACTGGTACAGGCTGTTCTGATTTAAATCATCAAAACAAGTAGCAATCCTTGAGCTTTATCTTTGCTCACACATCTGTTCTGTTTCCATAAAGTTATTCTGACCAGTGAATGCTTCCTTACTAATTAACATTACTCTGTCATACACAGATAACTGAGCTGCTGTCACTCCACTTCCATCACTGGACGAAATCCATCACACCCGGTGCACACGCAGAGCCAAAAACATTATCAAATATCATATTATTTACCCACGCAGTAAAAATATTCTGAAAACATGCAGTGAAAATTTCAACTCTACAGAGTGATGATTACACGCCAGTCTGCATGAGGTCTTGGGAGTTCTGCTGGCAGATGGTATTTTCTCCGGAGTGGTACCACAGTTGGGGAAGTAACGTTAACATTCCCATGTTGGCTCCATCCATCCATTGTTTAATAATTATTTTTCAACTAAACACGGTTTTATAGTTTCATCGATGTTGTTGATTGAGGACACGTTGGCAACATGTACCCTTCTGTTTGATCTTGTCGAGTAGCTACATGCTAACAGTTCAGAAGTTCGACATCCTTCCATTGAGTGAAGATGCACCTAAATAACATGTTAACTAGGTATTTTTTTTCTGAATACTGCTGAGATAAGAATACATGCTGCCTGTCTTATGGCAAAGTTTTATCAACCAAATTATTGTTTATTAGTATGCTAATCGCTAATTAGCTTCCACGCTAGGTGAACTTTGGGAAGAAGTTAGTAAAGTTACCTCTGTGTCTATTAAGTGAACTCTCCTGGTTTATACTGTTTTTAAGCCAAATGCCAAAGGAATATGCTGATTTAGATTTCATAGTTTCACACCTTATTTAGTGAGTAGTGTGTATTTTACGTTTAATATAAGTTACAGTGAGCTATAGTTTATATTATGTATTAAACTTGGAACACAGTAAAATTATTCTTTATTATTGAGCTCAGATGGGTTTAACTGTGGTTGTTAGTCTGAGGGAGTTATTACTGACTTTGCACTTATTAGCCTCAAATCAGCAGTTTATCTGATATTCTCCTGTTAACTTTGAGGAAGACTTCAGATGAAGATGGACTGCTTGTTCTCTATGGTTACTGGAGAGGAATTGACGGCTGCTCATACAACCTCCTGGACAACTTTCAGTCATTTAGATTAGATTAGATTCACTTTATTGATCCAACATCAGGGAAATTCACGTGTTACAGTAGCAAGAAAAAGTCATACAGATAACAAATAAAAACTAGACAAACGAAAGATTAAATACAGAGGGCTATTTGCATTATCTACCTTGAAAAGTATAGAAATATTGCCTTATTGAGAGGCTTGGAAAAATTGCACATAACAGGTAGACTCTGTGTTTATATATATATATATATATATATATATATATATATATATATATATATATTAAAAAAAACACAGTTTTTATATCGCCAATAGTCAGCTGGAGCCTATCCCACCTGACTATGGGCGAAAGGCGGGGTACACCCTGGACAAGTTGCCAGGTCATCACAGGGCTGACATGTAGACACAGACAACCATTCACACTCACATTCACACCTACGGTCAATTTAGAGCCACCAGTTAACCTAACCTGCATGTCTTTGGACTGTGGGGGAAACCGGAGCACCCGGAGGAAACCCACGCGGACACAGAGAGAACATGCAACAAACTCCACACAGAAAGGCCCTCGTCGGCCGCGGGGCTCGAACCCGGACCTTCTTGCTGTGAGGCGACAGCGCTAACCTCTACACCACCGTGCCGCCATAATATATATATATATATATATATATATATATATATATATATATATATATATATATATATATATATATATATATATATAATATTAAAAAATGTAAAAAATAATTTAAGACCTATATTATTGCACATAATAATTTCATCGAAGAGGTAGTAGTGGTGAAGTAGTGCAAATAAAACCGACAAACAGGTTATTGGTGCTACATTACAAGTTGTGGGTGTTATACAGTCTGACAGCAGTAGGTATGAATGACCTGCAGTATCTCTCCTTCTTACACCATGGGTGCAGCAGTCTACTACTAAAAGAGCTGCTTAAAGCCCCCACAGCCTCATGTAGGGGGTGAGAGGGGTTATCCATGATTGATGTCAGCTTGGTTAACATCCTCCTCTCACCTACCTCCTCAATAGAGTCCAGAGGACAGTTCAAAACTGAGCCAGCCCTTCTGACCAGTTTATTAAGTTTCTTCCTGTCCCTCTCTGAACTTCCACAGCCCCAGCAGACCACAGCATAGAAAATCGCTGATGCCACCACAGAATCATAAAAAGTCCTAAGCAGTGTCATGCACACACCAAAAGACCTCAGTCTTCTTAACAGGTGGAGACGACTTTGGCCCTTCTTGTACAGGGCATCTGTGTTGTTTGTCCAGTCCAGTTTGTTGTTGAGGTGAACACCCAGGTATTTGTACTCCTCCACGATCTCAATGTCCAAATCCTGGATGTTCACTGGTGCAATTTGAGGAGCCGTCCTTCTGAAATCGATCACCACCTCCTTTGTCTTGCTGGCATTGATGCGCAGGTGGTTCAGTTCGCACCAGGTGACAAAGTTGTTGATGACCTCTCTGTATTCTAGATCGTCCCCCTCTGACACACGTCCAACGATGGCTGTATCATCAGAGAACTTCTGGAGGTGGCAGCTGTCCGTGTTGTAGCTGAAGTCAGATATGTAAAGTGTAAAGAGGAAAGGAGAGAGCACTGTACCCTGTGGAGCCCCCATGCTGCAGACTACCACATCAGACACACAGTTGCAGAGCCTCACATACTGCGGCCTGTTAATGAGGTAGTCGATGATCCATGCAGCCAGGTGGCAGTTGACACCAGCTCCCTCCAGCTTCCCTCTAAGCAGTGATGGCTGGATTGTGTTGAAAGCACTGGAGAAGTCAAAGAACATGACTCTCACAGTGCTCCTAGTGCCCTCTAGGTGTAAAAGTGGCCGGTGTAGCAGGTAGATGACAGCATCATCTACACCAATGCCCGGTCGGTATGTGAACTGCAGGGGGTCCATCTCGCTGTTCACCAGGTGTCAGAGGTGGGAGAGAACAATCCTCTCCATGATCTTCATCAGGTGAGATGTTAAAGCTACTGGCCTAAAGTGGTTGAGCTCCCTGGGGTGCGCAGTCTTGGGAACTGGAACCACACATGATGTTTTCCACAGAAGTGGAACTCTCTCCAGACTGAGGCTCAGGTTGAAAATGTACAGAAGTATCCCATAGAGATGATTTCCCATCCATCAGCCACCAGCCGCTTATCCTGTTCTACAGGGTCGCAGGCAAGCCGGAGCTTATCCCAGCTGACTATGGGCGAGAGGTGGGGTACACCCTGGACAAGTCACCAGGTTATCGCAGGGCTGACACATAGAGACAAACAACCATTCACACTCACGCCTACGGTTAATTTAGAGCCACCAGTTAACCTAATCTTCATGTCTTTGGACTGGGGGGGAAACCAGAGCACCCGGAGGAAACCCATGCAGACACAGGGAGAACATACAAACTCCACACAGAAAGGCCCTCACCAGCCGCTGGGCTCGAACCCAGGACCTTCTTGCTGTGAGGCGACAGTGCTAACCACTACACCACCATGCCACCCCAGTCATTTCCCAGTTAAATATAATTAAAGGACCCTTTGGACTCCTACTAAAAGAGACACTTAATTTTTTTTAAAGTCTTTCTGTTCTACTACTTCATGGACTCAGAAGAAACTATTTTGTTTTTAGAGCAATATGTGTAACTAGTTGTTTTCATCAGTAGGATTGCTGCGTGTATGGTGCAGGAAGGATGGCACATCTACACAGGACTTGCTCTCACTCCAGTTTTCAGTTTATTCTGGTACAAAATCAGCAACATGCAAACATCAGTGTTGTGCAACTGCATATGCATTCAAGTCTCCAGCAAGGGAGCATTTTTCTTTGCTGGGGTAAGTACGGTGTGCCAAGAGGAACACTAGCTATACAGTTGCAGTAGTAACCCACCAGGTGGCTCCAGAACTATATAAATATGTAAGTAGCACATCTATTTTGCAGACATTCATAAGAGGTTATTTCTAACTATGTTACATATGATACAGTTCCAGTTTGAACTTATAAATTAATTATAACCTAAAATTATTATTAAGGCAATTATTTGAAGGTACTGATTTGTTTCCAAACCAGGGTTTAACATGTTTAGCATCTATATCTATCTCTATAGGTATAGAGCACTATACGCTCTAAAATCTTTGCCTTCAATTTAAATGGAGGAAATACAGAAGCTGACATGTAGGCTATGCATGTGCAAAATATATGCTATAGATATAGCAGCATAGATATAATTTCTTAATTTTGCTCTGAGTGCACCAGAATGATGCATTTGACTTAAAAATGTACAAATTTTCTGCTGAGGGAGCATGCCCCTGAACCCCTCTAGCATGTCCCTGGACTGAGGTCCTACTCACCATAGTCTCTCAAAATTCTGTGGGAAACACTGGGGACGATAATTTAGTTGATTGATAGCATGATGGATTTGTTAATCATGACTCAACTATATAAACTTTGCCTTGTTGTTCACAGAAATAAAGCGAACTGCAATAAGAGCAGACCAATAGTTG
Source organism: Neoarius graeffei (assembly GCF_027579695.1). Taxonomy (NCBI): domain Eukaryota; kingdom Metazoa; phylum Chordata; class Actinopteri; order Siluriformes; family Ariidae; genus Neoarius; species Neoarius graeffei. The sequence goes on along the minus strand of NC_083573.1, from coordinate 64,946,080 downwards.
GTAAGTAGGCTAAGGTTATGGAACAACATTAGATGCTAGCCACACTTCACCCATTTGCAGCAACTATCATAAGCTAGTGCCAGAGATGGTTGATAAAGGATCTTTGCTAGCACTAGCAGCTAACCTGTTACTTTTCTGTCTTCGTACTGTAGGAGCTAAGTAATATTAACTTTGAAGTAATGTTTCTATTTTATATAAAAACATCACGGGGCGGCACGGTGGTGTAGTGGTTAGCGCTGTCGCCTCACAGCAAGAAGGTCCGGGTTCGAGCCCCGTGGCCAGCGAGGGCCTTTCTGTGTGGAGTTTGCATGTTCTCCCCGTGTCCGCGTGGGTTTCCTCCGGGTGCTCCAGTTTCCCCCACAGTCCAAAGACATGCAGGTTAGGTTAATTGATGACTCTAAATTGACCGTAGGTGTGAGTGTGAATGGTTGTCTGTGTCTATGTGTCAGCCCTGTGATGACCTGGCGACTTGTCCAGGGTGTACCCCGCCTTTCGCCCGTAGTCAGCTGGGATAGGCTCCAGCTTGCCTGCGACCCTGTAGAACAGGATAAAGCGGCTAGAGATAATGAGATGAGATGAGATAAAAACATCACTTCTGAAGCACATTAATAGGTAACTCTTTGTTCACCTGTTTGTTTGGGGAGGGGGGTTCTTGGTGGGTTTTTTTTTTCTCTTGGTTTATTTTAACAGAATATACTGCTGCATGTTTTGTTTGGCAGGGAGCAGATGTAAGTTAGACTGTCTGACCTAACATTTGATGCCATCATGAAAGAAGGTTAGTTAGTTAGTACATCAGGATAAAACAATATCACAACTTTTTACTTGGTTAATACACCAAATTCATCATAAAACCATTCCTTTTGAACTACCCAAGTTAATAATTGTTTCTGCTGTGCCTTAAAATGGATGAGAATGACCTATTGACTTCAGCTTCAACTCGTCAGTATTTTGTGAAGGCATGAGGCAATGGAAATGCATGGCCTTTCAAATTTTGTAACAATTTCTATAATATTCTTTTTCCTTTTACTTCAGTGTGCCTAAAATTTAACATACCAGAAGGCAGACAGTCTTGATATGAAGGTGTATGACCAGTCTGACACAGAAGTTGATGCAAAGGTTTTTGAAGAAACAGTGAAGGAGTCACCTGGAACCTTCTGAGTCATGTTGAGCAATAAAGAACTTGGTAATCACTGACCATTCACAAATGTGTTCATATTAAACTTAAAGGTTGGGATGGGAGCATTAACAGGTTCCATTTAATATGCTTCTGTTTTGTTCATATTCCTTAATGCACAGGTGCTTCTCCACCGTCATCATTCTTAGCAGCATCTGAAGATACTATCATCATTCTGAACTTCACAATGTGTGACCCTCCTGAAGAAGCAGCTGCTACCAAAGGAAGTTGCCCTAAAAGGCCATGCCACATAAACTATGAGGCAAAAGCGGTGGATAGTGGACATTGTTAAGTCTAATCTGGATATTGTTCCATTTCATGGGGAGTTTTTATGTAATCATTTTCCAGTCTTGTGTATGGTTTAAAATTTTCTGACTGCATATTTTATTTCAATTTAAGTTGATTGAAAAAATCCTAACAACAAAGCCCGGCGGTGAACACATCATGCAAGAGTATGCAAAAACCAAATCTCTGACAGATGCCACCAGAAGACAGATGATGAACATACTTGCTGCTGAGATAACAGAAACACATGGGTTAGAATAATACATGGAGACTAGAAAGAAAAATTGTTAGTATTGGATTGTTTTTAATTGTGTTGTCCAATGCCAACTGAGTGACTGTCATCATTGAATTCATACATTAGGACATCTCCCCCCACCAAAAAAAAATGTTAGGGTGATGTATGCACAGGGGATAGTTGCTCTGTTTCCATATCTGGAAGACCAATATTCACAACATGGATATGGAAGTAAAATGGTCCTTACAACATTAAACACATACAGTAATTGCCCTTAGAAATGTTGATGGCATAGTCAGTCTGCATGTATTTATTTACATAGGAACATTTACTATGATCCAGAGAGCGGTTTGGGATACCTTGCATGGCGGGTGAAGACCATTCAAAGAAAAACTGCAGAGGAAAGAGGTGCTTCAGTCAGCAAATCTCCCAAAAGTAAGTTTACTTATCAGTTACATATGATATTGATGAACTGTGTAGGCAGGAGTCAATAAAACTGTGTTTTGTCTTAAGTTGGTGGGCCAGGCCATGGTCGTGCCAGACCCTTCACCGCTGACAAAGTGTTATCTGATGAGGATGTGGAAGCAGCTATTGCTGTTTTGAAACACTCTGCTGATGCAGACACTGTTGGTGAGAAGATGAAAGCTACCTTCATTTATTGTCATTCAGTGGTCAACGATGAAAAGAAAGCAGCAGATGTCTTCTCAGTCTTCCCTCATTTACTGGACACCAAGACTGGTAAGACAACACCATTAGTTGAATCACTGAAATATCCCATGTAGCATGCAATGTCACTCATCACTCCTTTCTATGCACTGTATTTTTGCATTACATGTAGAACAAGATTTCAGACTCCTGTTTGGTGAGGTCACTGCCAACAAATTCTTGGAAAGGTGGCCCACCAATCTCAAAGCAAAAGTTATAAAGGAAAGCCGTGGACTGGTACCCACCACAGAGCTCTTGGATTTAATGCGCAATGCTGAGTCAGCTGCTGAAGTTGAAAATGAGGACTGTTTTTAATGGCTATTGTTGGTTATGTAGGTAATTGTGCCAATTTAATGTATTTGTGGCATAATGTTTGTTGGTCTGTAGGCTGGGACAGTGATACGTCTGCTATTTTGCTGCTGCTACATCTGCTACCGCCATCTGCGCAAGGACGAAAGAGGCCAGGAAAGATGTCTGCATCTCAAGCTGTAGATCACCTCATCAGATTCCTACAGGTATGCTGAACAGTTGTTTAAAATATACTTTCCATCACCTCAATTTCATGCACAGTTTGAGGTGATCTGATCTATTGTCAGGGGTTGGTCACTAAATACTGCTGTTGAATGTGTTTTGTTGTAGGCTGGAACCAGTGTACAGCAGCATCTAGATAGCATCACCCAAAGCAGTCAGCCCTACCTTCTTGCTCAGGGACCCACAAGAAGCAGCATTCATGCCTCCTTCATTGTGATTGACAAACATGCACTTCCATGTAAGGCGACAGGTTCAGTGGGAGCCCTTGACAAACTCTTTAAGGCCCATTATGTCTTTGGTACGTCATACAGTTCTTCTCTGACCAGCTTTTTCACTTTTCTGCAAACAACCATTTACAACATTGATGTTAGGGAAACAAAGGAAACTCTCAGAGTTGCGAACAAGAATGGTGTGTTAGTATCTGTTGAGATCAAACAATGAAGTGTTTTCTTTGCAGAAATGACCATGGTAGACGAAACAGCCTTGTAAAGCACCTTAGGTCTCTGTACTGGCAGGACTCCTTAGCTTAAATGTGGCCAAGTGGGATGCTCACGTTGTTTTGGTAGCTTTTCTGGCTTTAGAAAGCATCTGAACAAGTGTCATACAAGTGGTTCATTTGATTCTGTAGAAGGTGATTTTTCACCTTGTCAAAGTGTTCTTGACACAAGTAATGCCACTGAGGTTGATGTGTCAGCATTATCTTCAGCAGACCTTGTAAATAGTTGTGCAGCTGTAATTTCTGATCTAAAGGCAGCAGGTGTAGGCCAAAGTGTAGTGAATTCTGTAGTGATTTCCATGGAAGAGATTGTTCAAGATATCCAGCAGCATGCTAAAGAAACTGTCATTAAGCATGTATTTAATGATGAAAGAGAAACTGAAATGTGCAAGAAAGTTGAAGCATGTTTTGAGGAGTTAGAGAATCCTTTCACAATTCTTAATTCAAAATACAACAGGGCTCAGCATTAACTTTTAATCTCCCCCTCCACCTCCCCCCCATATTATCACTGCCCCTATTTTGCGAGTACTAATTTTTTCTTTAAGAAAACCATAGAATAATTGTGAATTGCAACATAAAATGATCACACATTTGAGTTGAAATTTGGTTATTGATTAAATTGATTAAGTTTAGTTATTGGTTACTTTTTACTTGTAACGGACAATAACAATTTTATCCAAAATGGTTTTTCCTGCCTTAGTTGATTTTATTTCCATTTCACATGCATGCAGTTGTTGTAAAGTTCAGTGTGTTTGTGTAGAACTCTCTGACTGTAGGTTCATTACTCAATAATGTAGGAATCATAAAATAGAAATCTAATATATAGATTTAGGCACTGCCTAAAAGCGAGCTCCCATCTGTTTCTGGGTTGTAGAATTTTCATATCTCAGAGCCAGACTCATCTCATCATCTCTAGCTGCTTTATCCTGTTCTACAGGGTCGCAGGCAAGCTGGAGCCTATCCCAGCTGACTATGGGCAAAAGGCGGGGTACACCCTGGACAAGTTGCCAGGTCATCACAGGGCTAACACATAGACACAGACAACCATTCACACCTACAGTCAATTTAAAGTCACCAGTTAACCTAACCTGTGGGGGAAACCGGAGCACCCGGAGGAAACCCACGTGGATGGGGGAGAACATGCAAACTCCGCACAGAAAGGCCCTCGCCGGCCACGGGGCTCGAACCCAGACCTTCTTACTTTGAGGCGACAGCGCTAACCACTACACCACCGTGCCGCCCTAGGCGGTGTGTATGACTGGCAATTCGTAAATCTGGCCACTAGGCGGTGTATGACTGGCAGTTACTAACTCTGGCCACTAGGCGGTGTGTATGACCGGCAATTAGTAACTCTGGCCACTAGGTGGTGTGTATGACAGGCAGTTACTAACACTGGCCACTAGGCGGTGTGTATGAATGGCAGTTACTAACACTGGCCACTAGGCGGTGTTTTTGATTGGCAATCACGATAACACTGGCCACTAGGTGGTATGTATGACAGGCAGTTACTAGCACTGGCCACTAGGCGGTGTGTATGACTGGCAATTAGTAACTCTGGCCACTAGGTGGTATTTCTGACTGGCAATTAAGGCCAATTTATGCTGACAACCCAGTCCTCGCAGATAGCGTCGCAGACAGTGTCTGCGTAGCCCCCCCACCTTCGCAGACGCTCTGCGCGCACCTCCCAAAAATTGTGACCACCGCAGAAGCCTCGCAGACAGCGTCGCAGACAAGAGGGCTCTGATTGGTCCACTCTACATCCGCTGTACACGCACTTCCGCTTCCCTACTTTCCCGGTTTGGTTTGTTTTCACGACCGGCATTTTTAAAAACACGAGCGAAGATGGAGCAGCATGAAGAGCGGTTGATTGAGGAAGTACGTACATCTATACGACTCCAGTTCTAGTCATTATAAAAAAAAAAAAGTTTTAGTCATTATAAGTAACCGGAGGATAAACACTCCACTAACCACACCCACCAACTACTCCTAGCGACTTCGCGCCCCCTTGCGTTGTGCCGGTGAATAACATCACGCACGCCTATTACTCCCCGCTCAACGATAAATTACAACTATCTGCGAAAGCCTTGTCGCAAGAGCATGCAGAGGCCTTTACTATAATAACACTGGCCACTAGTCAAGTCAACTTTATTGTCAAATATGCTATACATGCTCGACATACAGCACAGATGAAATTTCAGTCCTCTCTAACCCACGGTGCAAACAGGCAATGCAGTAAATAAAAATAGAATAATTGAAATAAGCAATATAAACAGTATAAACACTCTAGGTAAGAACTAGACATAGACTAAACACTTATACATATATACAGTATAACACACACACATATATATATATATATATATATTGGAGCAAATAAATAGTCAAGGGCACTTGAGGTATAGCAGGTAAACATGAAATAAGCAGTATAAACAATAAACTAATAGCTGTTAAGGTGAGGTAGTGCGGAATAGTGCAAATGAGCAAGATAAAGTGAAATGTGCAGTCCCTGAGTTCAGTGTGTTAATGAACATTGAGAGTGTGTGTGTTGGGGGGGACTGTGAGGGTGACATGTCAGATGCTGAAGGGGGGAGCAGGGGTGTGTGCGAGCAGAATCGGGGGGGGGGGGAGTTGAGCCTCCTGACCGCCTGGTGAAAGAAACTGTCTTTGAGCCTGCTGGTTTTGGCCCGGAGACTCCGCAGTCTCCTCCCCGACGGCAGCAGACTGAAGAGGCTGTGAGATGGGTGGGTGGGGTCACCTGCAATCCTGATGGCTTTGCGGGTGAGGCGGGAGTTATAGATGTCCATTAGAGAAGGGAGAGAGACACCAATGATCCTCTCAGCTGCTCTCACGATGTGCTGCAGAGTCTTGCAGCAGGACACGGTGCAGGTGCCGTACTAGGCGGTGTGTATGACAGGCAGTTACTAACACTGGCCACTAGGCGGTGTGTATGAATGGCAGTTACTAACGCTGGCCACTAGGTGGTGTGTATGACTGGCAATTACTAACGCTGGCCACTAGGCGGTGTGTATGAATGGCAGTTACTAACTCTGGCCACTAGGCGGTGTTTCATCTCATCATCTCTAGCCGCTTTATCCTTCTACAGGGTCGCAGGCAAGCTGGAGCCTATCCCAGCTGACTACGGGCGAAAGGCGGGGTACACACGGGGAGAACATTCACACGGGGAGAACATGCAAACTCCGCACAGAAAGGCCCTCGCCGGCCCCGGGGCTCGAACCCAGGACCTTCTTGCTGTGAGGCGACAGCGCTAACCACTATACCACCGTGCCGCCCTAGGCGGTGTTTTTGATTGGCAATTCCGATAACACTGGCCACTAGGTGGTATGACAGGCAGTTACTAACACTGGCCACTAGGTGGTGTGTATGACTGGCAATTACTAACTGGTCACTAGACGGTGTGTATGACTGGCAATTACTAACTCTGGCCACTAGGCGGTGTGTATGAATGGCAGTTACTAACGCTGGCCACTAGGTGGTGTGTATGACAGGCAGTTACTAACACTGGCCACTAGGCGGTGTGTATGAATGGCAGTTACTAACTCTGGCCACTAGGCGGTGTTTTTGATTGGCAATTACTAACACTGGCCATTAGGTGGTGTGTATGACTGGCAATTACTAACACTGGTATGGTGGAGGCATGCACAGGACCGAAACCATCAGAAAACAACTCTATGGGTTTCTTGATGTATCCAAACTCTATGCCAATGGAGCTCCTCTCCGCTATAACAAAGTTTGTATGAAGAAAAAAAAAAAAAAATAGGGTGCCAAGACTTTTGAACAGTACTGTGTTTGAGAATATTTTATGGGGTTTTTTGTGATATCATCCATCTCTAGGTTTAAAAAAAAGCCCTGCGTCATGACAGACAGGATAATGTTTGAGTTTAAAATGGTTCAGTATATTGGTTGTGTGTGTTTTTATACAGACCTGGCAACCTGTAACTGAATCAGCGCAGCCAGCCTATCTAGACACAGCGCGGGGTTTTGCTTTTTTAGGGTTTTTTTTTAAATAAACCTAGAGGTGGATGATTATTTTTATTTTTTGCACAGGACTGTGTTCCTCTGATAGCAGGAACAAAGCTCCAGCTCTCTCTGCTCTTAATCTGTTCCGTTCTTTCAGGTTTTATCGTGCACGTCACTCTTTGTTGAGTGTTTTTGTTGTTGTTTTTTATGCCCGAGTTGTTTGAAATCAATCTGGGGTTTGTGTCGAATAAGGAAGTGGCTTCACCTGTCAGAAAATCAAACACTTTCGTGAAGGAGCTAACTCAAATGCGAGCAGAAGAAAACAAAACGAGATTCTTAAGCAAAGTTTTCCATCCCCACTTCCGACTTTGTTTTTGTAAAATACATCTTAAATACAATCATGAATTTCTCTGGAGTTTCAAGGCCGAGCTCCTCTCTTATTCTTTAACCATTCATTTCCTCGTTGTTCTTGAAGCATTTGCTTCTATTTGTTAATTTTTTTGATAGCAGGGAGACGGTAATGCCTTTTATCTATTTCTCTGTTTGAACAAGCAAAAATTAACCATGTTGAAGACAGATTAAGCTGCTTGCATGAAAGACGGTGTCTGTCTGACCCCAGCTATAATTATCACGTGTGCGTGACGTCATGCACAAGGGGTCTATAAACAGCACTCATGCCATACTACAACAGTGGGGGTATATAAAATAACTTGCAAAGCAGTAAATGAAACCGAGACTAAGAAAACAGCCAAGACATAATGGCGGATACATGGTGAGAGATGCTTTTAGGAACTGAAATAAAAGCTCAAAAAGCCTCATTTTTGTGGTACTAGTTGGTAATATATGCTCATTCCAACTTGCCCGGTCGGGCATGTCGGGGACATATTCCACCTGCCCGAATGCGTATTTCACTTGCTCCGGGAAATCGGGCAGTCCTTAATGTCGAGCCCTGTACAAGCGATCAAAATTTTTATCAGACAAGTGGGGAAACTGTAGAACCAGTTGAACATGTAATTGGCTCAAGATTTGACACAAGGTGAAATAAAAAGACTGGAACATATGATCAGATAGTTGTTCAAGATAAATTAATGTATATTCCAATTTTATCTACATTGGAGTCAAGATTTAAAAATCAGTATATTGCAGAAATGTTGAAAAGCTCAGCCACTGACTACTCAAGACTCAGAGATATTTGTCAGGGATCTTTAAGACTTGCCCTCTGTTTTCAACTGAAAAGTACACAGTGCAGATCCAAATGTTCTATGATGACTTCAAGGTTGCAAATCCTCTTGGTTCCAAGCGAGGTATTCATAAATTGGGTGCAGTATATTTTACCTTAAGAAATTTCTCTCCAAAATGGAATTATTTTTTGGCCGACATACACCTGTGTGTCTTATTTCATGCACAAGATCTTAAACTGTATGGTTTTAATGAAATTCTTGCTCTTATTGTTCAAGACATTAAAATGTTAGAGAGTGATGGTATTGAGATTCCACTATACGGTGGCCGTGTTCGTGGCAGTGTGGTACAGGTTACTGGAGGTTAATTTAGGCTTGCATAGCTTGTTTGGTCTGGTGGAGTCTTTCAGTGCAAGGTACTGTTGCAGGTTTTGTTTAGCTGAAAAAGATGACTTTCAAACAGAATTCTCTGAAGATTTTTCCAAAATAGTGCTGTGCACCAAAGAGACACACTGCTCACTGTCAAGAAATGGCTCATAATCCATTTCTTCCTTATGTTTTTGGTGTGAAGAGTTCATGCTTATTGAATTCATTGACACACATTTCACACAACTGAGAACTTCTCAGTTGATGGGATGCATGACATTTTGGAAGGGGTGGCCCAGTACGAATTGAAGCTATTGTTTGTGCATTTTAAAGAACATGTTACATTGGGGGAGCTGAATTCAAGAATACAAAGTTTTGATTATGGATTAATGGAGAGAAACAATAGGCCAGTGGCTGTGAATTTAGGTGGAGAGTCTAATGATCTGGGACTGAATGCAGTTCAGTCATGGTGCTTATTGAGGAATGTTCCGCTCATCTTTGGAGATTTGGTAACCTCTACTGACCAACATTGGGGTCTACTTCCTTTATTACTACAAATAGTAAACATTGTATTTTCTCCCATGTTATCTCAAGGTCTGTGTGTATATAGGTCATTCCGTGTGAAATCATCAGATTTTCCAAAATCTTCCCGGGTCACCGACTCGGATTCTCATGATTTTTTTTTTTTTTTACAAGTACCCACATACAGTATATCTGATGAACACATGCAAAATATTTCTGCTTAATTCCAAGTAGTTTTTTAGATATAATTTTTTTAATCAGGGTACCCACAATCCTATTTTACAGTCGCGAATGCATTTTGAGCTGCTTTTCATTTTTAAAAGGCATTATCTCAGCTAAAAATGCAGATATAAAGCTCAAATTTGGAATACACCCTATTTGGGCACCCAAGATACAGCAGTAAATTTCAAAAATGGGATACAGGGCTAATTTTTCATTCTGTAGCATCACAAAAATGGCAGTTTGTCCATTCTCGCAAAAATTACAAAATTTCAAAGAGCTGTACTAAAGAAGGGATTCAATGGATAATCTTCATATTGTAGAATACACATCTGGGGTACTAGTTATATGTGTGTAAAACATTGTGGTCATAACTTGAAGGGTTTTTGAATTATTGACTCTTGAAAATCGAACATGATCGTAGAATGTCAAAAATAGGCCTCCAGTCTCTTTATGATTTGACCATGTGGGCAAGTGCTCAGCCACTTCATAATTTTTTTGTGGAGAGCATACTAATATACCAACTTTGTCAAAAAATTTTTTATCTAGCTCAAATGCCTTCATAGTGAAAAAAAACTTGCAAAGTAGGGTACCGTAACATGGCGCAAACCAATTTTGAACCTGTATTTGCATATTCAGAAAGCAGTATATCAGCTCTGAATGGAAGCATAAAGCTCAAATTTGGTATTTACAATATTTGGCACCCCAAAATAATGGATCAACTTTGAAAGACAGATTACTGAGCTTATTTTTTCTTTCATGGCATCATAAATTTAGCAATTCAGTCATCATCGCAATATTCAATTGATGATATAGAAACAATATGCCTGGTAAAAAGAAAGGGTTTTTATTCTACAATTAGCATAAAATAAACATAACCATCATCAGATTCAATTTGTATAATTACAAAAAACAGCAGAAATACAAAAGTTTTTAACAGTACTTGACAGTACTTAAAATCCTTCAGCTTCAAATCCATATCCAAAACACTGTATGTATTATATGTACAGTACATGTATAATCATGTGTCTAATGGGAAGATTTTTCCAAGAATTTCACAGTAGTTTTCAACTTTTGAATTTCAGGAAAATATCTTTAACTTTTTTTTAAGTCTGTTTCAGCAAGCTTGTATCGCCTGCCACTAGCGTCAGCTATCAGTGGTGCTTCTACAGGGCACATAATATGCTGAAATGGCACCCAGCACTCGTCCTTTTGGTTTTCTGGAGGCCAAGAAAATTTGTTTCCTCTGTGTTCTTTCATAAAGTTAACATTCTGTTCATCATCATTCCTTTGCATGATGTTTCCTATATACCAACTGTTATCATAAATACAAGCAATGTATCTTCCAGGTTGGTAAAGATTAACATCAACAGGCAGAGTGGTTAGCACTGTTGCCTCACAGCAAGAAGGTCCGGGTTCGAGCCCAGCAGCTGGCGAGGGCCTTTCTGTGTGGAGTTTGCATGCTCTCCCCGTGTCCGTGTGGGTTTCCTCCAGGTGCTCTGGTTTCCCCCACAGTCCAAAGGCATGCAGGTTAGGCTAATTGGTGGCTCTAAATTGACCATAGGTGTGAATGTGAGCATGAATGGTTGTCTGGCGACTTGTCCAGGGTGTACCCTCCCTCTCACCCATAGTCAGCTGGGATAGGCTCCAGCTTTCCTGCGACCCTGTAGGACAGGATAAGCAGCTACAGATAATGGATGGGTGGATGGATAGTCCTCTTGCACATTAATGTGTAGAGCTAGCCAGAGAAGTCAAGGCCCTCCATCTTTGCCAATCCTCTGCTAATTGGCGGGCTTGTTGCAGGGTGGTGTTGCAGGCTTCCAGGTCCTTGGCCACAGCATCTAACCACTAGGTGCGAGGGGCTCCTCAGGGGCGTCTCCACCCTGCCTGGTGTGGGTCAAAGTCTAAGAGCGCCCATGTTGGGTGGTCAGGAGGGAGTCGAAGTACATGGCCAAACCATCTTACTCTGCGGGCTGTTGCTAGGCAGGAAGTAGGGGGCTGTTGGGTGCACTCCCATAAATGAGAGTTGGACACATGTTGCTGCCATCTGATGCCCATGATCCTCCGTAGGGCTTTGCTGTCAAATCCATCGAGTCTGGCTGCCAAGGTGGTGTTGAGTGGCTGGGCCTCAGCTCCATATAGGAGGACTGACAGTACAGAGGCATTGTGGATCTCCTCAACAAGATGTGATGGTGCCGCCATAGTGGTTGCCAAAGTGACTGCATAACTGCCAATGCCATTCCTCACCTTTTGTCAATCTCCTGTTTTAGGTCACCTGTGTTTGTGATAGTGGAACTGAGATAATTGAAGGTTGATGCAAAGTTAACGGAGATGTTTGCGATGTGGAGAGATGGAGGGTCAGGGCCAGCTCCAGTGTACATGAGTTCCATCTTGTTCCAGTTAATACGTAGACCTAATTTTTTGGCCTCTTCATTGAACACGCTTAAGGTGTCTCTGAGCTGCTCCAGTGTGTCAGCAAGGAGCGAAGTGTCATCCGCATATTCAAGGTCCACCAGGGTATATTCGCCGAGTGAGACTCCTGGGACCTGTTCACAGACCCTTGTCATCAGATGATGCAGTTGAAGAGGTTTGGAGCGGCGACGCAACCCTGATGTACTCCACTGTTGATGGAGAACCAGTCTGTGCCATTTCCACTGACGCAACTCTCAACATTGTTGTACAGCTGTTGGAAGAGGGTGATAATTTTAGGTGGTGTGCCGAGGATCTTCAGAATCCTCCATAAAGCTGTGTGGTCCACTGTATCAAAGGCAGCCTTGAGGTCTCCAAAGGTGATGTAACGATGCCGGAACTCCCGGACCTTCTCAATGACAAGGCGAAGAGCTGAGATGTAGTCGATGGTGGAGCGGTTGGGCATGAAGTCAGCTTGTTGTGGACGGCATCTGCTTCTGATAGCTGGTAGTGCTCTGGTGAGTAGAATGCGAGTGAAGAGTTTGCCAGGAATGGAGAGAAGTGCGATACCTCGCTGGTTGCTGCACACAAGCTGGTCACCCTTTCTCTTCCAGAAGGGTAGGACGATGCCCCGTCTCCAGTCTTCTGGTAGTCTCTCATGGACCCACATGTGATTGATTTGATTTGGGTGAGCCACTGGATCATATGGTCACTGCTGGCCTTGAGCATCTCTGTTGTTATCTTGCAGATGCCTGGTGCTTTGCTGTTTTTTCAGCTTTCTCAGTGTGCCCTTGACCTCCTCGGAGGTAACTGAGGTGGTAGGATAGTCTGAGTTTGGGTCATTGGTGGCATCGGCGGCCTCGGTGAGTGTGGGGTCCTCAGGGACTGGTGGATGGTTGAAGGGCATGCTGAAGTGTTCCCTCCAGCGATTGATGCAGTCACCTTCCATAGATAGAATGTTCCCAGAAAGGTCCTTTACAAGGAAGCTGCATTGTCTAGGGCCTGCCTTTGCCCTGCATAGGCGGCTATATACTTGGCATTGGTCATTGTGCTGGGCTGAACGCTCAAGGTTGGAAGCTTGCTCAGCCCAGAACTTTTCTCTGTCTTGGCGGATGGCTTTGTTACGCACTCCGTTAAGGTAGCAATACTCAGCCAGATCTCCTTGCAGGCATGCAGCATGGCGCTGGTCAAAGATGTCCAGGGTTTCAAACAAGATCCATGGGTGTCTAGGAGCAGATCCTCAGCCGTTTTATAGACCTCTGTTTTGAAGTGCTCCCAGTCAGAGGGTGTGTCATTTGCCAGAGCAGTGAACTGGTTTGAAATGGGACACCTGAATGATTCCTTAATCATTGGGTCCAAGAGCCATGAGGAGTCGAGACAAGGTACCTTCCTAACGGAGGGATCAACCTTCAGCTTCAGTCTCAGATGGGCTACCAACAGTCTGTGATCAGTATTGCCAAGCTGGGCGCTTCTATAGACATGGCAGTTTGTGACAAACGCCCTCCAGTGTCTTCCCAGAAAAAAAACCCCGCTGCATCCAGAAAATAGGACCGGTACTTCCTAGTTGGTGTATGCGCTATGAAGTTAAGCACAAATTTTGTTTTTTTTTGTTTTCTTCCAAGAAACAGCTCAAGTCATTTTAAAAATATCACCAAAATGCTGGCCAAAAAACTCCAGAATCGTTTGGTGATCTTCAACAACTTTTACTCGGTTAGACGTTGGTCCAGGAAAAATGGTGTCTTTTTAGAAATGATAAAAGCAGGTTCTGGAATTGCTATGGCAATGCAAGTGCCCAGTAGCGTTCAGATTATGAAAGTGAATTGGGCTAAACACAATGGGTTTGTTTACTGCCCACATCTGGTTATTTGTGGCAAAGTTGAATCTGAAATGCCTCTTTATTACCAGATTGAGTCAGTTCTGATAATACATTAGAAACTGTTGCTGCTCACTTTGCCTTTATGCACAGTAACTTTTCCAGAACATTTCCATGCATATGAAGTGACCAGGACAAAGCAAGAGTTTGTTGTCTTTCATGTCGACAATCTGCATTATCCTAGGCCTTTTGACATACATATGTCATATGGAGTGAATAACACAGCTCTCTTTTGTTGTCCCATATTGCTTTCTCTGGTGTAATGTTAATTAATTGACATTGAAATGACAAATTTAATAATACATGCTGTTACAGTAACCTTATGTTTTGTGTTTATTTCCATTTGATAGGTTAGATCACGGGCGGCATGGTGGTGTAGTGGTTAGCGCTGTCGCCTCACAGCAAGAATGACCGGGTTCGAGCCCCGTGGCTGGCGAGGGCCTTTCTGTGTGGAGTTTGCATGTTCTCCCCGTGTCCGCGTGGGTTTCCCCCACAGTCCAAAGACATGCAGGTTAGGTTAACTGGTGACTCTAAATTGACCGTAAGTGTGAATGTGAGTGTGAATGGTTGTCTGTGTCTATGTGTCAGCCCTGTGATGACCTGGCGACTTGTCCAGGGTGTACCCCGCCTTTCGCCTGTAGTCAGCTGGGATAGGCTCCAGCTCGCCTGCGACCCTGTAGAACAGGATAAAGCGGCTAGAGATAATGAGATGAGATGAGGTTAGATCACAGCAATTCAGTAATATAGCATCATAGTGAAATAGCATCATATGACCTAGATGTAAAAAAAAAACACTGTAGAGAAATAAAAATTAAATATTACACGTTAGTGTCATTTTTAAACTAAATTTGAAGTAAAATTAGCTCTATAAAGTGTAATCGTATTACTCCGAACAGTGTGAACAAACCAGTGTTAAATATTTTTATTTGAATATTTTAACACCTATTGTTAATTTTGGGGGTGGCATGGTGGTGTAGTGGTTAGCACTGTCTCCTCACAGCAAGAAGGTCCTGGGTTCGAGCCCAGTGGCCAACAAGAGCCTTTCTGTGTGGAGTTTGCGTGCTCTCCCCATGTCCGCGTGGGTTTCCTCTGGGTGCTCCGGTTTCCCCCACAGTCCAAAGGCATGTAGGTTAGGCTAATTGGTGGCTCTAAATTGACCGTAGGTGTGAAATGTGAGTGTGAATGGTTGTTTGTCTCTGTGTCAGCCCTCCGATGACCTGGCGACTTGTCCAGGGTGTACCCTGCCTCTCGCCCATAGTCAGCTGGGATAGGCTCCAGCTTGACTGCGACCCTGTAGGACAGGATAAGTGGCTACAGATAATGGATGGATGGATGGAAGTTGACACTGACCATATAGTAAATTTTACTCTAATTTCAAGTGGGACCAAGTGTTATCTGAAACGGAGTTAAATTCAACTTTCTAGGAGTTAAATTGCCACTCTGTTTTTTACTTTGCATCCTGGACATGGACTCTTTACCCCTCTGCCATCTGGTAAGTGCTACAGAACTCTGTTCGCCCTCACAACCCGGCTGAGTAATAGTTTTTACCCCATAGCCATCACACTACTCAGCTCCTAGCATTCACTGCCCTGCCCCCCACTAATCCACAGGTCTGAACAGCATATCTCCACGAGGTCACGTGATTTTGTTTATCCGCCATTTTGGACGGCAAGGTCGCGCATAGAACTTAGACGAACCCATTCTAATTATCAAGTGTGTGGGAGTAGGTCTTTCGAGAATGGTTATATCTTGTTCAGCAATTGGTTGTACCAATAGACAGGGCCAAAAGGAGGGCCTGTCATTTTATAGATTCCCCGCAGACGAGGAGAGATGCGCAAAATGGGTGTCCACTGTGCGAAGAGAAAACTGGAACCCCAGTTCTACCAGCCGAATTTGTAAACACTTCATATCAGGTAGGTGTAATCTTCTAATTCAATACTCCTAGTACATCTGTTAAGTTGATTTTCAGATTGAATGATAACTGCATACTTAGAAACTAGACAGTCTCTAACGTTTAAAATGGCTATGCCTAGCCCTACTACCCTGGCCTAGTCTATGACAATGTTTTATCTTTTTGGCTCATATATGCCTTTGAAAGGCCAATCCATAGTAGGAATGGCGAAAACTAAAAAAAATCTTGACCAACCACCGAGCCTCATTAGCCGGTTAAAGTTGGTTAACCTATGAGTTTAAACAGGGATGCAAATGGCGGATGCGCCTTTTTCACGGCTGAATCGTGCAGATCCGATATATATATATATATTTTTTTGGGGGGGGCGTTGGAGTGTCTGAATAATTTTATCAGAGTAAATTCTGTATTAAAATTACTAAATAAGCAAATGCCGTTACAGTCCATGAAAAATAGGAAGTATTAGTATGAGAAGAAGGCAGTTAATCAGAGAGCTGCGCACATTTGCGCAGCTTCCGCTCAAACGTGCGCAGCTTTCTGAGTTACGGTTTTTCAGACAAAAACATACATATTTACAACCCTGTCATTATCTGGAACTGAGTTTAGATTACGAACATTCTTAAGATAAAATGTCCTGCATAGTCTCTTTATGATAAACGTCTTAATGCCACTTACCCGTGAGGTTATCACGTAGACATTCTTCTTCGGAAACTTCCAGAGGTATAGTTGGGATACCCATCCCGCAACAAAATATTTATAAGCTTCCAGGCTCTTGTAAGCTTTGAGGGCTTTGCCAGTGTAACACGATTAACGAGAAAATTGTAAATGTCGTGATAGGCCAGATCGGGCAAATCGCCGGCACTGCAGCTCCGAATTTCCCTGAACAAGGATTGAGGCAAGTTGTACAGATCTGCAATCCCCAACCTGGAACACTTTTCCACGTAACGCTGCCTCACGTCACCTTCAAGATGCTGAACAAACTTAGACAAGTAATCGCGTGATGTAGATGGGGTAGTTTCCGAATTTTCTTGGGGATTACTGCCTGGATCCATTACGCTCGCGCAAGGTAAACTATCCTGATGCCGTCCAATATGGCGGAGTGGGCGGAGTACACATGTGCGGGTCACGTGACTGCACATCCTCTATACTACTGTGCAGTACAGCCCATGGCATTTGACCGGTACTGTATATTCTGTGCTGTATATTAGTCTATATCAACACTAGTGCAATAACATACTAGTACAATGTTCCTCTTTGTGCAATACTCATGCACTTTATCATGTACATAATCTTACTCCTTCATTTGTACATATTACTTCAATAATTGTTTTCTCAATTCTGTTCTACCTCAGTTTTACTGTGTATATTTGTGTTTGTAATACTTTTTTATTGAAGTACTTTTTATACTTTAGTAAATTTAACTGAGCATGTGCTGGCTTGTTCCAAACATCATCTCATTGTACTTGTACAGTGACAATAAAGACATCTTGTATCTTAATCAATTATGTCATCATTCAAGCATGTAGCGACAACACACTTTTGAATGTGAAGAATGATATTTATCGATTTATTATACTCATGTTTGTCCTATAATAAACTGAGAAACTTCTTTGAACAGTGACGCCCCCGAATCCATGAGGAGGAATCTCCTTAGGTCTAGTGAGGTAAACACTCCGATTATACTATATAAATTCAACTTCCTTCAGTACAGACAGATCAAAACCTATCATTTGTTTTAAAATGTTAAAGTAAACATGGTTATTGTTAAAATGTTTGTATAAGAAATTAAAAGCTCCCATGGGACAACGCTTCAGTAGTTTCCTGCTTGTTTTTATTCTAAATAGGAAAACATGACCGTGATGATTAGAAAACCTCAAACATTTATTGGTCAATTTAATCAAGTAACAAAATAAGCTGAAACTTAACCATCTGGCAAAGATCCATCAGTTTAACCAACTCTTGACTGTGTGTGTCTTGACTGATATTCCAAGCTGGATTTTTGTGTGTTTTCACACAGCCTACTGCACAGATCCTGGAGGTACATTTTTTGTGTTTCCCCTGTTCACAATACACTTGAGTTAACTAAGCTAAAGATTAACCGCCCTTCCTGAGTTAATGTAGGTGTGTTAGACAGGAAACCATGAAATGAATATGTACTGCACTACCAGGTTTTGGGAACCTGTTGCTGATTTCAAGTGATTGGCAATTCTACAATTCCTGCTTCCACCGCCAGATGGCAGGGAAGGTACCAACAAATCGGAACTGAAGTCCCACTTCGGGTTTAGGGGAAGAATTTTGCGGGCGTACATAACAACCGGAAGTGTAAAGGAAGTTCTTTTAGAAGGTTGCGCTTGTAATGGAAGTTTCTTGTGCTGTGGTTTGTATGAACTCTTTTTAAGACCGAACTTGTTCGTGACCAGTTGTTCGTGATGGACAACAGGAGAGGAGACAAAAAGTCTCCTGTTCGCGACGGGAAGATAAAAATTAAACAGGAAAAACTCAGTCCTGCTAGGCCTCAGAGATCGTGCCGCTCGAGTTCCGGCTCAAACCGCAGCAGTACGAGTCCTCTTCCGCGGAGACGCGAGCACAGGTGCGTGACTAAGGTTTACGGCGGTTTAGCCCCCAGTGTGTTCGCCCCATCTTCAGGGATGTTACACGTGGGGCTAAAACACCTATACATGATTTTAGGATGTATTACGTGAGTTTATTAATTCTGTTTTAAATATCTTGATTCAATTTAGACCTTTAAATATCAACAAAAGCCAAAATACAGCAAGTAGGAGAAACGAAGCTGATTTTGTGATTTGATCCGAAATTTGAGTGGTTTCGGTTCTGTTGTTTACTGCAGCAGTAATAAATAATTTGGAACGATTTTGAATTCCTCTTGTCTTTAGGATGTTCAGTCGTATCACTTATCAGATGTGAAACAGACACAAGCAATAATCCTTCACAATACGATGAAAAACCGAACTGATGTATCTTGATTCACGTCAACATTCTGTTACTGACGATATTAACTCATCTCATTATCTCTAGCCGCTTTATCCTGTTCTACAGGGTCGCAGGCAAGCTGGAGCCTATCCCAGCTGACTACGGGTGAAAGGCGGGGTACACCCTGGACAAGTCGCCAGGTCATCACAGGGCTGACACATAGACACAGACAACCATTCACATTCACACCTACGGTCAATTTAGAGTCACCAGTTAACCTAACCTGCATGTCTTTGGACTGTGGGGGAAACCGGAGCACCCGGAGGAAGCCCACGCGGACACGGGGAGAACATGCAAACTCCGCACAGAAAGGCCCTCGCCGGCCACGGGGCTCGAACCCGGACCTTCTTATTGTGAGGTGACAGTGCTAACCACTACACCACCATGCCGCCCACGATATTAACTTAGATATAAAATCGACCGATTTATATACATGTTTAAACATGGGGCTAAACCACCATGACTAACGGCTTCATCGTGTTTCAGTTCTACAGCTTTTGTTCTGAATTAATTTGGTGGATTGATACACTTGTAGGGCGGCACAATGGTGTAGTGGTTAGAACTGTCGCCTCACAGCAAGAAGGTCCTGGGTTCGAGCCCAACGGCCTTTCTGTGTAGAGTTTGCATGTTCTCCCCGTGTCCGCGTGGGTTTCCTCTGGGTGCTCCGGTTTCCCCCACAGTCCAAAGACATGCAGGTTAGGTTAATTGGTGGCTCTAAACTGTAGGTGTGAATGGATGGTTGTCTCTGTGTCAGGCCTGCGATAACCTGGCGACTTGTCTAGGGTGTACCCCATCTCTTGCCCATAGTCAGCTGGGATAGGCTCCAGCTTGCCTGCGACCCTGTAGAACAGGATAAGCGGCTACAGATAATGGATGGATGGATACAGTCGTGAAGACGATCGTCACAGTCACATTGACACTAGTAGAAACAACCATGACATGAACTCTTGGGGGTGGGCTTTGTTTTTTTTGGTTTTTTTAGGTCGCCCGTCAGGGGAAAAGACAAATCGCCTGGAAGAAGAGAACGCTTGACGGGTCGCCATGGGGACAGATCAGGCCGAGACGGGAGGAGTCGGAGTCCATACCACGGAGTTGATAATAAGATAAAACAGGTCATTGAAGCTACAGTTCATTTAATATATCATCAGTAGTTATTATATATCGTCACGGTTTTGTGTATTTGAAGCATTTCGCCTGGACAAGGTCTAAAGATTTTTATTTATTATATACACGTGTACTAATACCAGTCAAAACTTTGGATACACTTGTAGTTTTTTGTTTGTTTGTTGTTTTCCTTTCCCGTGGGGTGGAAATGAAAACTATATGGAACATTAACAATTTTTTCGTTTACTATGTAATTCTATATGTTTTTGATATTTTAGATTCTTCAAAGTAGCCACTGTTTACCTTGATGACACTTTGCACACTATTGGCATTATCTTCATGAGGTCGTCACCTGGAATGCTTTTCAGTTAACAGGTGTGCCTTGTCAAAAGTTAATTAGTCTTGATTTCTTGCTGCCTTAATGTGTTTGAGATCAAATGGTAAATAATTAATAAAAATACAGTAAATAGTCTTATTCCACAACTGTATTAATCCATATTACGTCAGGAACCTCTCAGCTAAGTAAAGAGAAGCAACATCCATCATTATGTTAAGACATGAAGTGTCTTTTAATTAATAAAAATAGAGAAGAAACATTGAATTGGGTGTGTCCAAAATTTTGACTGGTACTATAGATGGAGCCTGTCTGTAACTGCTCCAATTCTTCTGTAGTGACTCTCCTCATATTCCTAAATTGACTCATGAACTAATGTTAACATTTTGTATGTTGAACAGGAAAAAGAGGACCATAACGAAAGGGGAAATAATTTAGATGAGCGACGTGTGAAAAGGGAAGAACAGCGGCATCATCAACGAGAACGTGAAAGAGGCCAGGAGCGGCACAGAGACAGGTCTCGAGAATGGGATGCACATCTGTACCAGCAGCAGCAAGCAGAAAGGGAGCAGCACAATGAGCATCGCCGAGAAAACCGTCAGAGGCAGGAGGCAAGAGATGGAAATGAGACACATGCATTTGGTAGTGGAGAGGAAGAGGAGACAGCCCCTGCTGCTGAGAAAGAGAAGCCCAGCTTTGAACTCTCAGGTGCTCTAGTGGAAGATACCAACACGTACAGAGGGGTGGTTATTAAGTATAATGAGCCTCCTGAGGCCAGAATCCCTAAAAGGAGGTGGAGGTTGTACCCCTTCAAAAATGATGATCCACTTCCGGTGATGTACATCCACAGGCAGAGTGCTTATCTGCTTGGAAGGCAAAGGAGGATAGCTGACATACCAATTGATCACCCATCCTGTTCCAAGCAGCATGCTGTATTCCAGTACAGGTAAGAAAAACAAAAATACACTGATCAGCAACAACATTAAAACCATATGGCTAACATTGTGTAGTTCTCCAATGTGCCACCAAAACAGCCCTGATCCATCAAGGCATGGACTCATGACCTCTGAAGGTGTGCTGTGGTATCTGGCACCAAAGATGATGTCCTGCAAGTTGTGAGGTGGGTTCTCCGTGGATCTTACTTTTTTGTCCAACGCATCCTACGGAAGCTTTATCGGCTTGAGATCTGGGGAATTTGGAGGCCAAGTCAACACCTTTTAACCATTTATCACGTTCCTGCACAATTTTTGTAACGTGACATGGCACATTATCCTGCTGAACGAGGTCACTGACGTTAGGGAATACTGTTGCCATGAAGGTGTGGACTTGAAACGGTGTTTAAGCAGCATCCACACTAATGTTGGGACCCAAGGTTTCCCAACAGAACATTGCCCAGAGCATCGTGCTGCCTCTGCCAACTTGCAGCCTTCCTATAGTGCATCCTGGTGCCGTGTCTTCCCCAAGTAAGCGACACGCACCCAGCCATCCACATGACATAAAAGAAAACATGGTTCATCAGACCAGGCCACCTGCTTCCATTGCTCTATGGTCTGGTTCTGATGCTCATGTGACCACTGTAGGCCAGTGTGCGAAATTACCGCGTGCCTGGTAGCCCGACGCCATCAACTTTTTCGTCGGACTATAAAAAGTAGCGAGTCCGTCATGCCACAAACATTGGCCTGCCCGTGAACATACATGTTGATGGTTTCATGCTTGTATTACTATGTCCCTAACACTTGACGATTTCATGCTTGTATTACGACACGTCCACCTTTTGCAAGGATTGTTTTCATTGGTTATTTTGTCAGATACGTCACAAATCTGTAAAACGAAAGCGAATCAGCTGCCATCTCTTAAATGAGCAGTTTATCACATTACATTTTGCCGACATTGTGGCGCGAGATTCTACAGGAGTGTGCTTTTTCGCCTTTTCGTGACAATCATGTGGAAGTTTCTGGGTTTGCCTGAGAAAAAAGTGAAGCAGAAGAAAACAAGAAGAAATCAAAGCTACTAAGAAGTGATATGAGGAAGAAAAGCGGGAGAGGACATTTAAACCAGGTTGGCTGCAGACATACAGTTGGTTGTTGTACTCAAGTACGCGTTTTGCCGACCTTGCCGTTCAATTTATGCTGTTACCATTCAGTATGCTGTTAGAAAACCCAGACTGAAAACTGACAAATATCACAAGTATGCGAATGCTCCTCTTGTGTTGGGCTCACAGAACTTCAAAAAACACATACTAGATGTGCATCAGGCATCCGAGGGTCATACATTCACACTGGCCATCAACTTTTAATGCTGGCTATGAACATTGAAAAGTTAAGAGCCCTGTTGGCCATTTCTGATTTTCAAGATATTTCCCACACTGCTATAGGCGCTTTTGGTGGTGAACAAGGCTCAGCATGGGCTCTCTGACTGGTCTGCGGCTATGCAGCCCCACGCGTGTTAATCTGTAATGCACTGTGAGATCTGACCCCTTTCGATCACAGCCTGCATCAAAATTTCCAGCAAGTTGTGCTACAGTAGCTCGTCTCTGGGATCGGACCAGATGGGTTAGTCTTCACTCCCTGCGTGAATCAATGAGCCTTCGACACCCATGATCCTGTTGCTGGTTCACTGGTTGTCTTTCCTTGGAGCACTTTTGGTAGGTGCTAACCACTGCATACTGGGAACACCCCGTAAGATGTGCCATTTTGGAGAACTCTTCATTATATGAATTCAAACACAAGAACCCTTGTCACATTTATTGGCACCCCTGCATTTAGTACGTTATGCAACCTTCTCCTGCCAACGTAACAGCACTGAGTCTTAATACTTCCTGTGATTGGAGAATCTGATGAGGGTGTTTTCAGACCCATATCTGCTGTTAACATTGAGACATTTTTATAGCCATTGCCTGATTTGTGAAAGTAAACACGCTTGTCTCGTTTGATTTTGTGTTCTTTAATCTTTCCCATGCTGATGAATAACTTGGGGTAATCAGTCTCTGTGTCACCTTTTGTGTTCCCTAGTGAAAGAGGAAGTCAGGAATGACCTCTTAAAGGTTCCTAAACATTCGAGTAACCATGTTCTAGAGAAATTGAAACGTGCTGTAGCTGTTTTGTAGGATTTTCTCGGGGTGTCTGTAACTGTAATATATGATTTTAAGTTAATTCATTTTCATATAATTTACTATTAAAGGTAAAACAAAAATCTTGATTCAGATGGTGTGATTTATGAAACAAGTTAACCCTTTTTTTTTTTTTTCCCCCCCTCCTCCCTAATGATTTTAATCAAGGGTGTCAGTAGATCTGGAGCTGACTGTACTTATCAGCACCAACTATATGGAAAACCAAACCTTAGTGCCTTTTTAAAGGGATAGTTTGGGATTTTTGACATGAATCTGTATGGCATCCCCATCAATAGTGTCGTGCAAACACACTGACTTACCCCTGACAGCATCCTGTGAGTCCAGTTTTGGTCCAGACGAAAGTAGTCCGGCAAGTTTGTTGGGGTCACGAAAGTAAAACGTTTTTCGTCTCAAAACAGTACGTGTTCAAAAGAGTGATATATTTGCATCACAAAACCATTGTCAAATAAAAAGTCAGACCTCGAAATCGCTTGGCACTATTTTCTCTCCCTCGGTATCACTGCGCGCTGCCAGGTGACAGCGAAACGCAGACCCACTAAGCTGGTGGGAGACCAAGGCTGCACTCTGTCCACAGCATACACGCGTGATGGCACGGAGGATGTGTATAGTGGCAGCATCTGTCCCCCCAGAGAGGATCTTTTCAAAAGCAGGACAGATTATAACTGAGAGGAGAAATAGAATCCGAATTAACTAGTTAATTGCAGCAATTAAAGGAATAGGTAGGAAAAGGAAGGCGCGAAGACACCGCGCAGCGCCTGAAAATGGGTTTTCAGGCGCTGCGCACCCGTTTTCAGGCGCTGCGCGGTGTCTTTGCGCCTGTAGCGGTGCTTTGCCTGTGCTGTGGCTGAAAATAGTTCCAGATATAAATTGGTCTAGTAAATCCCTTCGTGTTAATTTGCATTGATATGTGTACTCGATGTGAATGTACAAGTCATGAGAAATAATTATAAAAAATCTTCCGAAAGAGCCGGCTCCTTATAGTAAGAAGAGCCAAAAGAGCCGAAATTCCAATCACTAGTAAACAATGAATGAAACAGCCGTGGCTGCCACCTGGCGGCAGCGCGCAGTGATAAGAAGGGAGAGAAAATAGTGCCAAGCGATTTCGAGGTCTGACTTTTTATTTGACAACGGTTTTGTGATGCAAATATATCACTCTTTTGAACACGTACTGTTTTGAGACAAAAAACGTTTTACTTTCGTGACCCCAACAAACTTGCCGGACTACTTTCGTCTGGACCAAAACTGGACAAGAACTGGACTCACAGGATGCTGTCAGGGGTAAGTCAGTGTGTTTGCACGACACTATTGATGGGGATGCCATACAGATTCATGTCAAAAATCCCGAACTATCCCTTTAAATTATTGAATTTGGTCAGATAAGTTCATCATATTTGCATTCAGGTATCTGAGCTCTGCCCCCAAAAAAAAGTGCCAGTAATAAATTATTGAATATGTACACTGTCTGGTTAAGCTCATTACTATATCATGGATGGAAACGGCGCGCCTTTTGGCGGATGCCGCCTTTTTCACGGCTGTCTGGGGGACTTGTGTGAATCGCGCAGATCCGATGAGGTGGGTTTTTTTGGGGGGGGGCGTTGGAGTGTCTGATTATAATTTCATCAAAGTAAATTCTGTATTAAAATGACTAAATAAGCAAATGCCGTTACAGTCCATGAAACAGGAAGTATAAGTATGAGAAGAAAACAGTAAATCAGAAAGCTCCACACGTAAAGCCAATTGGCTGCGCGCCATTATCTGCTGCTGGCTGCACTTCACTGCACGCGCAAGGATTTCCATCAGTCCAACGTAAGTTACGTAATTGGCTTTACGTGCGCAGCTTTCTGATTTACTGTTTTCTTCTCATACTTCCTATGTTTCATGAACTGTAACGGCATTTGCTTATTTAGTAATTTTAATACAGAATTTACTTTGATGAAATTATAATCAGACACTCCAACGCCCCCCCCCCCCCCCCCCCCCCAAAAAAAAAACCTCATCGGATCTGCACGATTCACACAAGTCACCCAGACAGCCGTGAAAAAGGCGGCATCCGCCAAAAGGCGCGCCGTTTGCATCCATGCTATATGGCGAGAAATTAAATACAAGTCTATGTCTGACATTTTCTAAAAATAACCACTCTAAGTGTGTTTAATTGGTGCCATTGACGATAGAATTTGAGTACACAAATAAGTTACTGTGTTTTTGTTATCTTCAGATTATTGGAGTTCACACGAGCAGACGGTACCACAGGCAGGAGAGTGAGGCCCTGCATTATTGACCTTGGTTCAAGTAACGGCACGTACCTGAACAATCGGCGTATAGAACCACAGCGCTACTATGAACTCAAAGAGAAGGACGTGCTGAAATTTGGCTTTAGTAGCCGCGAGTACGTGCTCCTGCATGAGTCTTCTGACACAGCAGAGGTCGACGCAAAGAAGGATGATGATGAAGAGGAGGAGGAGGAGGATGAAGGCCTTGCTGAATAGTCACTTCGCTGTTTACCAGAGTAAATTTATTTTAATAGACTTTGTACAGTCAGAGCTCTTTGTAAGTATCGATCGCTGTGATGGAACCCATCGACATCTGGGTCTATTGTTTTGATGTGACCATTATTTTGTGAAATGAGATTTATTAAGAAATGCACTGATGGGCTTTAGCCTGACAGCTTTCTGTGTATGGTTCTACTCTCAGGTGGACAGCATAAGCATCATATCAGACGGCTTTGTGTTGTCTGGTACTGCCCAGTGTAGTCCCTTTATCCCAAGTGCTCAATGCCAGAACAAAATTATATATTTTGGAAAAATTTTCAAAGAACACCTAAATTCTGTAAATATCCTGGATGTCAACATTTATTTTAATTTGTAATTTTATTGAAAAGGAAAATGTCTGTCTGTTTCTAGTTTGTAGACCTCTTTTTTTTGGTCAAATGTTGCATAATAGTGAGCTATTGTTTTCATTATTGTCCAAGGGAATTGCATTTTCTTTTCCCCAAGTATTGAGTTGCGTAATGTTCTGTACATGTTTTAGTTGCTTTGGATTGTAAAATTAAAAACGGGAAAGAATGTTTATTTGTGCTCAGATTTTTTTTTCTTTATTATCCATATGTTGTACAAAGTAAATATGGGTCTACAGCAGTGTCAGCATTTATGCTTTAGCATTTAAAATTTTTTTACCCTTTGCTGCAGACATCAGGAAGCAACCTGAACGGGGTGGGTGGTGCAAGCGGGGGGGCGCGCAAGCAGTGGGTTGACAAATGCATATAACATTCTGCTGTCTGAAAAAGCCAGGGCTTGGCAGGGGAAAGGCTGTAGGACATGAGACATGTTTGTTTCTGGTAGTGGTTACTTCTACTTTGCATTGACTACCTTTTTGTGAATTAGTTTTTAATTTTGTCCTGTTGAGGTCGAGTCTCACTTTTGCTTGGCACACAATATCTGTCTTCTAACTTGATTGCTGGTCACTTATGACTACCAATTTTCTGTGCTCAGTATTAAAATAAAAGTACATGCTGGACTTGTGATGCAAACACAATTATCAAAAAAAAGTACTAAAAATACACCATCGCATCCAGGATAAGTCACTGAGTTTGAAACTAAATTTTTTTAAAGGGAATTTATATTGATCAAGTAAACAGTACAAGAATCTCAGGACTAATTTTGCCACTAACTTGATGTTTGTTTATTTTGAGGTCATGTTTAGTTTTTAATAGTCTTTGACAATTGTCTGTCCTTGTAAGTTAAAGGGTTGCCAATATTGTGTACACCCATATATGCTATATATAAAACTATTGTCCGTCTACATTAAAGTTTTACTTGCTATTAGCTCATCATGGATTTTTTTTTTTTCTGCATTACGTGGAAGCAATAAATTGTATGCAGTCCCGCTGTCCCTCCTGTGGTGTGCATTGGAGCTTGCTTGCCTTCAAAGAGTCTGAGAATGGCTTAATTTTAGAGGTCTGAGGCATCCGGCATTGTGTTCAATCAAGGCTGAGGTTGTGATGGATGTAGGCAGGGAGAAAAGAGGCTCCAGTGAAACACAGAGAAAACCAGCTCACATTTCTCATCATTTTCTAATATCCCACCATTGTTTTTTCCAGGTGCATGGGGAGAAAGAAATGAGCAGTCTTTTCAGATCTTGAAAGATCTTGTTCAGTTGACATGCATGTCTTTTTACTCATGCCTTTCAGAACTCCAAGGTACATATTCTGGACACAGAGACTTTTGAGACCACATTTGGGCCAAAAGCTCAAAGAAAGAATCCTGAACTCAAAGCTGGCAGAGCAGGCTGAAGTTTCGGCTCAGAGTTATGTTGCAGAGAAGGACCATTGACTGATGACAGTGGAGTCAGGTGAGGAAGTTCTGTATGATGTGACTTACAGATCCCTGTTTCTCATAAACATGAATACAAATATCAGTGTACTGACAAGGTGGAGGCAAGGACATGGGAAGTGGGGTGCTTTCAAGATTTCTTTAATTGCGGCTATAATACTACTACTACTAATAATAATAATAATAATAATAAAGCAGCTAAAGAATAAACATTTCAGTATTTTGAGCAGCTTTTTTAGTTTAGTATTCCTCTTTATACTGCAGCTATTTGTGAATGATTACATTGTTTACTTAATAATTGACACGTGCTTTTAAACTATTTAATGCTATGGAATGTTTGTGAGACTTGAGTCTTCAGGATGGAGTTCATGCTTTCTGGTTTCTCATTAACATTACAAGCTGTTTTTTTTTTATTAATTGAGAGAATAAAAGTATAAAACTATATATAAAAACTTTTTTTTATGCTTTTCTTTGTTAAATGACTTTTTATTAGGTTGGATTATGTGGACTATCCACATTATCCATCCCTGTGAATTTGTTACTATAGAAATGTTAATATATTAAAACAAGCATATTAATAATAATGCAAGCCATTTACATGAAACTATTTATATATTTTTAATTATTTATGTGACAGTCGTAACTGTTGTCATAGCCATGCTGTTCTAGAAAATTAATCAACACCCTTTTGAATCAAAAATTCAACTACAATTACACTTTCCTGAGGCTCTGGGTGAAGGTGTGCAAATCAAACCTGTTTGTGTCCGATTTAACTAAAACTGATTCTGCTTTTGCTGTAGGGACGAGACTCGTGAGGAAATCTTCAAGAAAGGGCAGTCAAAGGGAATCTGGGGCGAGCTTTATAAGATACTTCACTCGCTTTTCTAGAAGAGGCTTCACATGTTGTACATCAACACGTATTTTTGTTCTGAGCCACACAGCCTAACCACTGACCATTATCTTCAGGTGATCGACTCTTCAGATGTCGTCATCCAGGTGCTGGATGCCCGGGACCCCATGGGCACGCAATCTCAGAACATTGAGACCTACCTGAAGAAAGAGAAGCCCTGGAAACATCTTATTTTTGTACTAAACAAGTGTGACCTTGTTCCCACCTGGGTGACAGTAAGTCCATTTCCTTACATTTCTGTGTTCGACGTCTTGACTTTCTTTTTGACCGGTATGCTCGTTACACCTGTTAACTGCAAGGCTTCAGTACGGTTTGCATTCAGTGTAAATTTTGGTCTTTGTATAATGTACTAGTGCATCTCAAAAAATTAGAATACCATGAAAAAGTTCCTTTTTTTCATAGTTTAATTCAAAAAGGTAAACTTTCATATATTCTATATTCATTACATGTAAAGTGAAATATTTAAAGCCTTTTTTGTTTTAATTTTGATGATTATGGCTTATAGCTCATGAAAATCAGAAATCCAGTATCTCAAATTATTAGAATATTCCCTAAGATCAATCAAAAAAAGGATTTGCAGTACAGAAATGTCCAACTTCTGAAAAGTGTATTCATTTATACACTCAATACTTGGTTGGGGCTCCTTTACCATGAATTACTGTATCAATGCGGTGTGGCATGGAGGTGATGATCAGTCTGTGGCACTGCTGAGGTGTTATTGAAGCCCAGGTTGCTTTGATAGCGGCCTTCATCGTATCTGTATTTTTGGGTCGGGTGTTTCTCATCTTCCTCTTGACAATACCCCATAGATTCTCTGTGGGGTTCAGGTCAGGCAAGTTGGCTGGCCAATCAAACACAGTAATATCATGGTCAGTAAACCATTTGGTAGTAGTGTGGGTAGGTGCTAAGTCCTGCTGGAAAAGGAAATCAGCATCTCCAGAAAGCTCGTCAGCAGATGGAAGCGTGAAGTGCTCTAAAATCTCCTGGTAGATGGCTGTGTTGACTTTGGACTTGATAAAATACAGTGGACCAACACCAGCAGATGACATGGCACCCCAAATCATCACAGACTCTGGAAACTTCACACTGGGCTTCAAACACCTTGGATTCTGTGCCTCTCCACTCTTCCTCCAGACTCTAGAACTGTGATTTCCAAATTAAATGCAAAATGTACTTTCATCTGAAAAGAGGACTTTGGACCACTGAGCAACAGTCCATTTCTTTCTCTCCTTAGCCAAGACACTTCTGACATTGTCTCTGGCTCAGGAGTAGCTTGATATTAGGAATGCGAAAGTTGTATCCCCTTTCTTGAAGATGTCTGTTCGTGATGGGTCTTGATACAGTGACACCAGCCTCAGTCCACTCCTTGTGAAGCTCTCCCAAATTCTTGAATCAACTTTTCTTGACAATCCTCTCAAGACTGCAGCCATCCCTGTTGCTTGTGCACCTTTTCCAGCCACCCTTTCCAGCAATGACCTTTTGTGGCTTACCCTCCTTGTGGAGGGCATCAGTGATCATCTTCTGGACAACAGTCAAGTCAACAGTCTTCCCCATGATTGTGTTCACACTGTTTTACTCAAACTCAAAATGAAATATTCTAATATTTTGAGGGGTTTTTTTATTTTTGTACTGTATGCCATACTGATTAAAATAGAAAATGCTTGAAACATTTTAGTTTGTCTAATGAGTCTATAATATATAACATTTTCACTTTCTTGTATAACTGATGGAAAATATTGAACTTTTTCACAATATTCTAATTTTTTGAGATGCACTAGTATATGTGAGTGGGGATATTACACGGTTGCATGAAGATATTAAGTTTATCTTCAAGTGGTGAACATATTCACAAGTGATATTTTTCAACATGAGAAGCTAAACTTCATATCTTCATGCAATCGTGTAATGTTCTTTATATTATGTAGACACATCCACAAAAAAAAACACAAGTTAATCGAAAGGATTTTAATTTTGATATCATGTAATATTGTTAGCATATTACTTATCCTACATGTATTGTGTCTCACTGCCCAACGGAGAATGAGTGTGGAATATGGTTTATGATATTGTATGGTTGTCATAACATGTCACACGTCAGAGATGTAATACTTCTGTACTAGCAAGTGACTGTGACGATTTGTAAACAAACATGGCTGCCAGGTTTGCTTCCTTAAATGTGGAAGATTTTCAGAGAATTTTGAAAGAGAAAGAGACGTTGAACACCTGAAAGAAATGTGTATGAATAATAATAATATTGGCTGGCGTTAAGTGGTATATCAGATATATTCCATTCAGATAGCATGATATTGAATGAGTCGAAGACGAGTTATGTCATGGAGATCCACGATGTATTTCGTATGAAAAACGCGAGTTTTTCAACACAAGATGATAAACTTCATATCTTCAAGTCAGTGTGTAATGATATTTTTTATGATACAGACACATTCACAAACAAAAAGTACCCAAATTTATCAAAACAGTTAATCGATTTCCTCATGAGTGACCTAGAGATTTATGCCATGGTTTTGAATCTCCATGTCCCAGATGTATCGTGTACGAAAAATACAAGTGGTGTATTTCCCAGTAAAACACTAGTGTCTTGTGTGACTATATAAACAGAATTAACCTTACATCAACATTTTCTTGTAAATAGGCAGAGTTCACAAATGGTGACTTTTCAAACAGACTAGTAAAGTTTAGAACAGCTGTTAATTTTAAGTGGCTTTTATTTAATAGCCTGTGAGATCTTGGATACATTTAATGAGCTTTTTTGCCTCTAGCAATCTTATGGAAATTTTGTTGTTGCTTTTAAGTGTCAACTTGCAGAACATTTAAATCCTGAATAATATAGCAACCATTTAATTTTAGTGTCCTTTTATTTTGTTATATGACACTTATTACTTGTTTCTTATTACAGGACCATAAAATTGATTTACTTATGGTGTGCTCCGTTTTAAAAACGTTGTAGACCTCAGATACCATCACTTCATTCACATTTAGTATGTAACCAATAAGGATATGTTTTTCCTCTGTGCGTGTTTCAGAAATGCAGTGCTGTCTCAGGAATACCCCACATTGGCCTTTCATGCCAGCCTTACCAACTCCTTTGGGAAAGGCTCTCTTCAGCTCCTCTGTCAGTTCGGAAAGGTTAGAGCTCACTCCATCTGTTTCAGCTTTTTTGTGTATATGCCCTCATTCCACTGAATCAACCCGTATGAAGCATGAGAATTGCATGTAAAATGTCGTTACGTGTGCCAGATTGCTGTTTCAAGATATCTGGTTCCTGAAGGCATTGCTGTTGAGATTTTGATGATGTATATCCCACACCCAACCCCTATTACCACCTTTCTAGTTACTGGGCTCCACTTCTATTTCCACATCTGTTTCTGCGCTATTTTTGAAACCCTAACTATAAACATGGATTTGGAAGCACACACAAGGAACAGAGTGTTAAAATATAAATTCAGCTGAAAGTTCTATGACAGAGGGGTTTTTTTTGTTTGTTTTTTGTTGTTTTTAAGGTTTAAAAAAAAAACAGATATTCAAGGTGACCATAAGATCCAGGTCGTGGGGGTAGCAGGCCAAGTAGAGCAGCCCAGATTCCCCTCTCCCCAGTCACCTCCACCAGCTTTTCCAGGGTAATACCAAGGCGTTCCCAGGCCAGCCAAGAGATGTAATCTCTCCAGCGTGTCCTGGGTCTGCCCTGGGGTCTCCTCCCAGTGGGGCATGCCCAGAGAACCTCCCTTGGGAGGCATCCAGGGGGCATCCTAACAAGGTGCCCAAACCACCTCAACTGACTCCTTTCGATGTTGAGGAGCAGGGGTTCTGCTCTGAGTCTCTCCCGAATGACCAAGCTTCTCACCCTGTCTTTAAGGGAAAGCCCAGCCACCCTGCAGAGAAAACTCATTTCTACCGCTTGTATCTGTGACCTCATTCTTTTGGTTGCTACCCACAGCTCATGACCATAGGTGAGAGTGGGAACATAGATGGACCAGTAAATTGAGAGCTTTGCCTTTTGGCTCAGCTCTCTCTTCACCACAACAGACCAGATTAGTGTCCGCATCACTGCTGACGCTGCCCCGATCCATCTGTCCAACTCCCACTCCCCCTTACCCTCACTCGTGAACAAAACCCTGAGATACTTAAACTCCCCCACTTTAGGTAGCAACTCCCCCCTGACCTTAAGTAGGCACTCCACCCGCTTCTGGCTGAGCGCCATGGACTTGGAAGTGCTGATCCTCATCCCAGCCGCTTCACACTCGGCTGCACACCGTCCCAGCGCATGCTGTAAATCACAGCTTGATGAAGCCAACAGGACCACATCATCCACAAAAAGCAGAGACGTGATCCTGATGCCACCAAACCGGACACCCTCCGCCCCTTGGCTGCGCTTAGAAATTCTGTCCATAAAAGTTATGAACAAAACCGGTGACAAAGGGCAGCCCTGGTGGAGTCCTACATTCACCGGGAACGAGTCCGACTTGCTGCTGGCAGAGCAAACCAAACTCCTGCTCTGGTCATACAGGGTTCGAATGGCCCGCAGTATTGGGTCCTGAACCCCATACTCCCGAAGCTCGCGCACCCCCCCAGGGCACCATGAGGGACATGGTTGTAAGCCTTCTCCAGGTCCATGCACCCTCCTTGCAAGGGTAAAGAGCTGGTCCAGTATTCCACGACCAGGATGAAAACTGCATCGTTCCTCCTGAATCCAAGGTTTGACTATTGACCGGAATCTCCTCTCCAGCACCCCAGCATAGGCTTTCCCAGGGAGGCTGAGAAGTGTGATCCCCTATAGTTGGAAAACACTCTTCAGTCCCCCTTTTTAAAAAGGAGGACCATCACCCCTGTCTGCCAATCCAGAGGCACTGTCCCTGACCTCCACACAATGTTGAAGAGGTGTGTCAGCCAAGACAGCCCAACAACATCCAGTGCCTTCAGGAACTCAGGATGAATCTCATCCAGCCCCGGAGCCCAGCCACCGAGGAGCTTTTTAACCACCTCGGCAACCTCAGCCCCTGTGATGGGCGAGCCCTCCCAAGCACCCTCGGATTCTGCCTCCTCCTCGGACAACATGAAGGTGGGATTGAGGAGATCCTCGAAGTATTCCTTCCACCACCGGACGATGTCCCCAGTTGAGGTCAACAGCACTCCATCCTCACTGTAAACAGTAGGGACAGAGCACTGCTTCCCCTTCCTGAGCCGCCGGATGGTTTGCCAGAATCTCTTCAAGGCTGACCGAAAGTTACTTTCCATGGCCTCACCGAACTCCTCCTACACCTGAGTTTTTGCTTCAGTAACAGTCAGAGCCGTGTTCTGCTTGGCCCATCGGTATCTGTCAGCTGTCTCTGGAGACCCACAGGCTAACCAAGCCCAATAGGACTCCTTCAGCTTGACAGCTCCCCTCACCGCAGGTGTCCACCACCGGGTTCGGGGATTACCGCCATGACAAGCACCAACAACCTTGCAGCTGCAGCTCTGCACAGCCACCTCAGCAGTGGAGGTATGGAACATGGTCCACTCAGACTCAATATCCCCATCCTCCCCCGGTATGCAGTTGAAGATCCAACGGACGGGAACCTCTGCCAGACGTTCCCAGCATACCCTCACTACACGTTTGGGCCTACCAGGTCTGTCCAGCCTCTTCTCCTGCCATCTGATCCAACTTGCCACTAGGTCATGATCAGTTGACAGCTCTGCTCCTCTCTTCACCCGAGTGTCCAAGACATACGGTCGTAGATCAGATGAAACGACTACAAAGTCAATCATCAATCTACGGCCTAGGGTGTCCATGTGCACTTATGGACACCCTTATGCTCAAACATGGTGTTTATGGCCAAACCGTGCATGGCACAGAAGTCCAACAACAGAACACTGCTCGGGTTCAGATCGGGCAGGCCGTTCCTCCCAGTCACACCCATCCAGATCGCCCTGTCATTGCCCATGTGAGCGTCGAACTCCCCCAGTAAAACAATGGAGTCTCCTCGTGGTGCACTGTCTAGCACCCCACTCAAGGGCTCCAAGAAGGCCAGGTACTCTGAACTACCATTTGATGCATAAGCGCAAATGACAGTCAGAGACCATTCCCCGACCCAAAGGCACAGGGAAACAACACACTCATTCACTGGGGAGAACTCTGATGTTAGCGCGCACCGAACTGGGGGGGGCTACCAATAGCCCCACCCCTGCTCGGCGCTGCTCACCCTTGGCAACTCCAGCATAGAAGAGGGTCCAACCCCTCTCCAGGAAATTGGTTCCAGAGCCCAAGCTATGCATTGAGGTGAACCCAACTATATCTAGTTGATACCGCTCAACCTCACACACAATCTCAAGCTCCTTTCTCACCAGAAAGGTGACATTCCATGTCCCAAAAGCCAGTTTGGTCAGTCGGGGATCAGTACACCAGGGCCTCCACCTTTTGGCTGCCACCTGATCCACAGTGCACCAGGGCTTTGAACCGGTTCAAGGAACGAAAACGAAAACCAGGAACTTTTTCTATTTCACATGGAACAGAAACCAGAAACTTTATTATTTTTTATGTTCCGGAACAGAAACGCTTATTAAAAATAATGGTAACCGGTTAATACCGGTTTTTATTTCGTTCCTCAAAGTTTCCGTAGCCTACAAATAAAAAAGCTATTCTCCTCCTGCGCAAGTTTCTATGACCCGCTGGGGTTCACTTCCTGTGTGACGTTCGCTGACTGAATGGAGAGAGCGGGAAGGTGGACTACTATCATGTCTCCACTTGATAATAAGTGGAGTGTCTGGGCAAAGAAGTGGAGTGTCTGGGCAAAGAAGTGGAGTGTCTGGGCAAAGAAGTGGAGTGTCTGGGCAAAGAAGTGGAGTGTCTGGGCAAAGAAGTGGAGTGTCTGAGCAAAGAAGTGGAGTTACTGAGTGTCTGAGCAAAGAAGAGCCTGAACGTTGCAACCTCCCTATTGGCTGTTTCTAAAAATGTATCAGTTGTTGCCCTTCCCACGGGAATCATCGCAGGCTCGAGAGACGAGACCTGACGAGTTAGTTCGTTGGTAGCAGAACAAAATGTCTGGACACAAATCAGGTTTTCAGAAAAGGAAAGAAAATAAACGGAGGGTTGAAAATACAAAAAAGGAGGCAGAAAATGCAAAACGAGTTTTAAGGTAGGACAAATGGTTACTTTTCTGAGGCAGCCCGCCATGGCTGCAGGCTTTCAGTTGTGTCATTGAATGGTTACTTTTCTGAGGCAGCCCGCCGTGGCTGCCTGCAGGCTTATTTATTATAGCCCATTTAGTTAAAATAGTTTATATAAAATGTTTATAGTTATGTGATGGTTGTCCTGATTTAGACTGGTGGGTTTTTTTTGGGGGGGGTTGCGCGATGTTGCACCCGGGTCCAGATTAGGGCAGAACCGGCCCTGGCTACATTTCAGGTGTAGTTTGTTTTATGTACAGTATGTATGTACTTGCATAGATGTGTACTTGGTCTTCCAATATGGCGCCTAACAAAATCTCGCGGCGCGGTGACGTCATGCGGTAGCCCTCTATAGGGCCTGACTAGCCTTTGGTAACACAACGAATTATCTTTCATTTTTGGCACTTTTTCTGTTTGTGTAGATGGGAAGACATACTGAGAATCCAAATCGCCAACATTTGAAATAATTGCTTTGAATTATTTCTTGTCTTATTTAATGAAGGTTGTAATAGAGTTAGCCTACATTTGGCTTAAGCTGGATGAGACATAGACATAACTTTATAGCCATTTGTTAAACAGCTGACAGGGAACGTAATTAACCGTTCCGGGAACGAAATTTTTTTGTTCTAACCGGTTCGGGAACGTCTATTTAATGGTGGAACCCAAAACCGGAAACGTTAAAATTCCGTTTCTGTTCGGAACGAACCAATAGGAAAAAAATTCTGGTTCAAAGCCCTGCAGTGCACCAAACATTTATGGCCCCTTGTTGTAATCTAATGACGTTTTTTTTTGTTTGTTTGTTTTTTTAAGCCTTGCCTGAAGTGGATTCCCCCTGCCCCTTTCTGTTTGTTTTGGTTCCAATTTTAGACACACATTATAGGCATTTAGCATATGCTCTTATCCAGAGCGACATAATGCAAGCGCTGAACCCAGCACCTGGAGAGCAACTGGGGGTTCGGTGTCTTACTCAAGGGCACTTCAGCCATTCCTGCTGGCCCAGGGAATTGAACCGGCAACCTTTTGGTCCCAAAGCTGCTTCTCTAACCATTTGGCCATTGTTTATCGTGCACAAGTTATCTAAAACTGGTTCCTTGATCATGACAAAGTTCAGTGCCCTCTCTTGTCACCGGAGTTTAATCCAGTAGAGCACCTTTGGGATGTGCTAGTATGGGAGACTTGCAGGATGAATGTACAGCTGACAAATCTGCAGCAGTTATGTGATGTCTACATGGACCAGATTCTCAAAGGAATGCTTCCAAGGCCTTGTGGAAACCATGTCATGAAGAATACAGGCTGTTTTGAGAGAGCAAAGCAGTATTCATGTAGTGTTTTGAATAAAGTAGCCAGTGGTTGTATGTACATCAGTTTACTCTTGCATGCGCTTGCATAATACTGTATATTCAGATATGCTCATACGTATGTATATATTCATACATCTATATGTATTCCCACTCATGTTTTTATGCTTTCTGTTACAAATGAATTTCTTTAAGATAAAAGGAAGCATTTTCAGTTTGTATATGGCAAGAAATAATGCCATTAATATTAGATTCGCACTTTTTAAGACAAGGCATATGAGTTCTCTCTCTTTGTGTCACACTCAGGTTGTGGTTTAGCTAATTATCAGCTAATAACCAGTTAATTAATCTGTTATTAGGTCTATTGGATGAGTATTTTCCAATGGTTGTAACTATAGTCAGCAAGGAACAGCAGTTTTTGCAGAACTGTTGAGTCTTAGGCTACATCCACACGGCAACGAGATTTTTTTTTTTTTTTTAAATATCGCGTCCATATGGGCAACGGATCAGTTACATTTCAGGTCCATATAGCAATGCAACGCTTGCTGAAAACGATGCAATACACATGCCACACCTCTAGGTGCACTGTAAGACAGTCCCATCGGAGACACCAGAACAATAGAAGAAGTAGACGCATGCGCACAAACCCCTTCTTCTGTAGCTTTAGTCACATAAAGTTTTGATTATTAATCAGTAGCGTAAAATGAAAGACGCGGACAGAGGAATGAATGGGGGTAGATGGAAGCCGGTACGCCAACATTCTGATATCCTCCAGAATTATTTAATGGTCCGGAATAAATTGAATGCTACACGTTGATGGATTACTCTGTTCTACGCCCGTTTTGAGGAATGTATTGTCGGACTTAAACCAACATCTGAAGAGGTGAGATCGCTCCTTTTTTTTTTTTTCCTATTTTTGCTGGCGGGATTGGTTTTGGTTTTGGAAAGAGCACAGGCGGTGCGCGGTTTTGGTTATATTGCTTCCGCAGTGTTTGGACTAGTTATAGGATTTGTTGACAACTCGCATCGAGTTCGTTACACTTCTACCCGGCGTGAAGCACTGACAGTCATGTGGTTGTGACGTCATCGTAAACAAATCCATTCTACTCATCCAGACGACTTCGCAACGGTGCCATTGCCAGATTTTTTCACTCTGGAACCCGTTCTCAAAAGATTTCGTTTTGGGGCACCCAAAACGCCGGTGCCGTGTGGACGCCAGGCCGAAACGATAAACAATTTTATCAGATTCACCTGAATCCGTTGCCGCGTGGACAGGGCCTTAGTACATTATTCAGAAGTTGTACTAAAGGCCACGAACTG
This sequence comes from Neoarius graeffei, assembly GCF_027579695.1. Taxonomy (NCBI): domain Eukaryota; kingdom Metazoa; phylum Chordata; class Actinopteri; order Siluriformes; family Ariidae; genus Neoarius; species Neoarius graeffei. The sequence continues at coordinate 64,907,621 of NC_083573.1, read as the reverse complement.
AAACAATACCTGAAAGTAAATGTGCTTGCAGTGGAAGACAGTTGTAGTTTTAGTCCCCAGTTTTATTTAGTTGTGCATTTTCAACCATTTTATAAAAGCACCACAGGGCAGCTTTATTGTCCTTTAAGGAAATGAAATGCTTAGGGTTTCCTTCGTCACATAACAAGCATGATGGACTGAGCCCCCAGTCTATTACTTCAGACGGTCAGGATTCTCTGACAGCCTAATAGTTATTTGTTTATTCCTTTTTAGGTATGGCAGTACATCACATTAATGAGGTGCATTTTCCTGATTGACTGCCCTGGAGTTGTGTACCCCTCTGAGGACAGTGAGAGTGACATTGTACTGAAGGGAGTGGTTAGCGCCCCCCCCCCCCCCCCCCCCCTTTTTTAATCTGTTTTCTGTTTACTGCTCTTTTGTGACTACATCCATCATGTTTCATTCCTAGGTCCCAGTGGAAAAGATCCGTAACCCAGAGGATCATATCAGCACTGTTCTGGAGCGAGCAAAAGCCGAATACATACAGAAAACCTATCACATCCCATCCTGGAGCTCTGCTGAGGATTTCTTGGAAAAACTGGCCTTTTGCACGGGAAAACTGCTCGAGGTGTGGCTTCTGACTGTGGTCAAGCACACAGCACGCTAAAGTACAGTTCCAACTTGATCTGTTTACTCGGTTTCTCACAGTAAACAAGCCCAAAGCTCATACACTCCTGCATGCCAGTGGATCGAGTAGAACGCACACCAGGGTTTTAATCTGTTTGAGCGGATATGTGGGTTTTTACTCCAGATTGTTAATGAAAACATGCTTTTAACTATGCAAATGTTTTCCATTTTTAATGTAGAGTAAAAGCTAAACGAAAAATAATTCCAGTGCACTTTGTAGCTCCTGCTGCTTTTTGACTTGTGCAGTTTTGTCAAGCCGTACAGGCTTCTGTATCTGGAAAGAATGAACCGTGATGCATGGCACTGATAATGTTCATAGGACAGAAATAATTGAAGTCTCGTTCTTCACACATTATTTTACGAATTTACAAAGTATAGTCTAATACAAAGTTTATAAAGCTATTAAACATTTTACTTTTACATGTCCAGAGGTAGTTATAAAATTTAAGGTTGGCTCTTTATGAGGAGCAAAATGTTGTAACCTTTTTTGAGTGTTCAACCATTCCACACTTTTGTCTGATTGCTTTTTGTGTGAGCAGTGGTAGCAGATTAGCAGCTGCTTTATTTTATGTATATTTAATGTAGGATTGCATCTCTTCCCCCAAGCCTAAAAAAAATTAAAATGCTGGGCTGAAACTTGAAAGATGATTTCCGTTACAGCAACTTTGCTTGGCTCATTTTGGATCTCTTCTTAACAAATTGTCTGTGAAAGAATTAATAAAGACTCGAGTGCAAACCAGTCAGCAGCTCCTTGACAGAGTGGCAGTAAGATAAGACCTTTATTATCCCACAAAGAGGAAATTTCCTGTTTGCAGCAGCACAGTGGATAGCAGCAAAAGAGGACATACGGTATCTGCTGCTATCCACTGTGCTACTGCAAACAGGAAATTTCCCCATTGTGGGATAATAAAGGTCTTCTTTTCTTATCTTATGGCCATTCTGTCAAGGAGTTGCTGATTGGTTAGCACTCGAGTCTTTATTAATTCTTTCACAGACAATTCATTACCAAGAGATCCAAAATGGGTATCTGATCATCAGGAGGTACCACAGAAGCACCCATTTAGATGTTTTAGTGGGACGGTTTCACTGCGTACACGTCCACCTATCTTCTGTGGCTGCAGCCCTCACTGTTGTGAAGTCAGCCCAATTGCCACTGATCGTTTTTGATAAATAATGATGCTTTTGGATCACTTGTTAATGAATTGTCTGTGGGAATATATATGCTTAAGCAAAGTCTTAAATATTAACAAACATCCCTGTGGTGTTTAAATATCTAAATTAATACTTGGTATTAATGTGTGGCTGCTCAGGTGCTTGCTGAATTATGGGCACTAAATGTCTGTGTTGTCCATCGCATGCAGGGAGGAGAACCTGATACGTCCACCATCTCCAAAATGGTACTAAATGACTGGCAGAGGGGATGCATCCCTTTTTTCGTCAAACTGCCTGGACCAGAGACTGATGAGGAGGTAAAAAAAAAAAAAAGGGTTGCTGATATTGAGGATTCTGGCCTTCTTTTAATGGTAACCTCAGATCAGGGGGAAAACACAAGCTTGGCACACTCTAATGCACTTCTTAGCACATTGTTTGGTATCTGGTAGTTTGGAGGCTCACGTCAGAAATATTAAAATAAGATGAGACGTGACCAGCAACTTTTGTTTTGCTGAACAGGTAATTTGGTGAGAACCAAGTGAACGAGTGTTTCTGATTTATCCTTGTTGTGGCCCAGTTGAGAAATTACTTTAGTTAATTGGATGATGCTGAGTGATGAAAAACTAGTTGTGATTTTTTTTTTCTGTATATTTAAGTACTGGTTATTTGTATTTTCATGAATCGATCTGTACATTTTAACATCCACAGGTAATATCATGACAGTAATATCTACAGTAATATCCCTCACATTTCGATTTTACCTCATCAATAACAAGGCCAAAATGTCCCAAATAAATCTAATGTCTGTAATATAAAGAAACCTAACATCATTTTTTAAAAATGATTTTCACTGAACACGATCCAAGCACAAATTTCAGTCTGGAAAAAATGATTTCTGCTATTGTGATCTTTTTGGGAAAAAATTTATAATGGGTTATTTTGACCTGAACAGAACAGGATGCCTGCCAACAGACTTATAGAATGAAGGCATTGTTTAATCCTCTCCAAACATGAACACGTTTGAATGTAAATAAAGAAAGTAAAGACCGTCCTGAACCTATATTACATTAGGCATGGTTCAGCTGTGGGCTGTTTTTGTAAGAACTGTTCATACCATTATAATTCCACCCAAAAATACTGCTTATATTGGAAATATTACAGTCTGGCCTGAGGAAAATAAATAGTTGGCATAGTGAATAACAAAATAAAATAGATTTAGAATCTGTCTGACATTTAAACGGGTGGGGGGGACAACCTCAGATTGCTTAAATCTCCTAGTTGTAAGAGGTCATTTGTAGGCTATCCAAAATATTCAGTTGCTTCACAAAGTGAACATGAAAAGACAGCAGCAACACATTTTCTATATTAAATATGAATCATGCTTCATTTGTATAATATTATGAAGTAAAGAAGCAGCAGTAATCTAGGGGTTTTATTAATTCTTAATAATCTATTAATCTATGGGTTTTAAATGTGACAGACCACAGTTAGTAAATGTATGAATGTGAAAAATGATTGTGTATGCTTTCGGTTTGAGCATTGCAATATTCTGTGGTATGCTATGTTCTTATTTTGTCAATTTTATTACTATAGGAAAGCGAAATTTACTGACTCGCACAGATTTGCCAATGCCAATGGGGTTTTTTTGTCCACATCAATCAGTGATCTGTGTGATTTCTCAGGTCATTAATGTATTATCTTCTTAAAATAATACATTATTGTTAAATTCGTTGTCAGGGCCCAAGAAACCAGTATTGAGTTTTGACCGGAGAAGTACATCAGGGTTAAAGATATCATGATTTGCTTTGAGAGACTTATTCAAGCCAGATGTACCTAAAACGACCTATAGTTGATGCCCAAAGAGGTACATACACCTAGGCTAAAGATATACTCAATCTGTTTTTCACAACACCATACGTTTCATGTTGCTATACATTTTCTTTCGGCAAGTTAATTAGGTCCCTACTTGATTCACATCAGAGGTAATTTCAAAGCAATTGATTAAAGACATTTACAATACCAGTCAAATGTTTGGACACGCCATTCATAGGTTTGTCTGTATTTTGACTATTTTCTACATTGTAGAACAATACTGAAGACATCCAAACTATGAAATATGGAATTTTGTGGCTAAAAAAAGTTTCATATTTTAGATTCTTCAAAGTAGCCAGCACTTATCTTGATGACGCTTTGCACACTATTGGCAGTATCTTAACCAGCTTCATAAGGTAGTCACCTGGAATGCTTTTCAGTTAACAGATATGCCTTATCAAAAGTTAATTAGTGCAATTTCTTGTCTTCTTAATGTTTGAGATAAAATAATTAACACAGTAAATAGCCCTATTCCACAACTGTAGTAATCCATATTATATCATGACTCGCTCAACTAAGAGAAACAGCAGTCCATCAGTACTTTAAGACATGAAGTGTAAACCCACCCCATTTTTATTCATTAAAAACATTTGAATTAGAAGGTGTTCCCAAACTTTTGACTGATACCGTATTTTGGCCTTAATTCACTATCAGAATTTGAGTTGCACTCCAAAAATTTTAGTTTGCTGCCTTTCAGCCATTTTGTTACAACTTTGGAGGTATGCTTAGGATCATGGTCTTGCTGAAAGACCCAGTTGTGGCAAAGTTGTAACTTTCTGGTTGATGTCTTGAGGTTTTGCTTCAGTATTAGATAATCCTCAGGATGCCATCCGTTTTGTGGAGTGCAGCACTCCCTTTCCCAGCTAAATACCCGCCCACAACATGGTGTTGCCACCTCCCATGCTTCACAGTTGGTGCTTGTAATATTAGTGCTTGTAATATTAAAAGTTTCACCCATCCCCCCCCCAAATTATTTTTATTCATTAAAAACATTTGAATTTGAAGGTGTTCCCAAACTTTTGACTGATACCGTATTTTGGCCTTAATTCACCATCAGAATTTTAGTTGGTCCAGTTAACATGATGTTAATTGTTTCTTTAAAGAGTCTGGATGAAGAAATTGATACCTTTTTAGAAGCTTCTGATTTGACCAGTTGTCATAATTGAGTTAATGGAAGTGTAACTATGGTTGTAAAATTGCCTTTATGCCCTTGATACCATGGAAAAATCCAAGCAATTCAGTCACGACTTCAGGGGGGAACCTGTCGACATCTACAAGACTGGTTCCTCCTTAGGAACAGTTTCCAAGCAATGGAAGGTACCAGAAGCATCTGTACAAACAGTTGTATGCAAATACAAAATATATTAGGGTCACATAGATATGACATCTTTAAGGAAGAAGGCACAAATTGACTCAAGTCTGAAAGGTTTGATTGAACCCCATGTTAATAGGAAAGGAATTGATGGCATCAGTTACCAAAGTATGTACATCCTCCATTAAGAGAGGTCTACATTGCCATGGCCTGAAAGGCTGTTGGGCAAAGACAAAGCCCCTACTAAGTTTGCAGGGGTGATAGCGTTCCAGCGCCGCGCCGGATTTCCAGCGTACCGCGGCGCTGGAAAAAAAAAAATCTAGTTCGCCCATTATCCTGTGTCATTCTGAGATGCGCAGATAGACAGTAAAGGGAACGAATTCCCTTTACTGTCTATCTGCGCATCTCAGAATGACACAGGATAATGGGCGAACTAGATTTTTTTTTTTTCCGGCGCCGTGGTACGCCAGAAATCTGGCGCGGCGCCGGAACGCTATCACCCCTGAGTTTGGCATAACAATGCCAGACTGAAGTTTGCAGATAATCACCAGCCTTTTGGAGGAAGTGTTCTCTGGTTGGATCAAACACAAATTTAACTGTTTAGCCATGATGACCAGCACTATGTATGGAGGAAAATGGGTGAAGCTTTTAATCTTACAAGCACCATCTCAACTGTGAAGCATGGGGTTGGCAACACCATGTTGTGGGTGGGTATTTAGCTGGGAAAGGGAGTGCTGCACTCCACAAAATGGATGGCATCCTGAGGACTGAGGATTATCTAATACTGAAGCAAAACCTCAAGACATCAACCAGAAAGTTAAAACTTGGCCACAACTGGGTCTTCCAGCAAGACCATGATCCTAAGCATACCTCCAAAGTTGTAATAAAATGGCTGAAAGGCAACAAAGTGAAATTATTGGAGTGGACGACATAAATTCCTGACTTGAATCCCATCGAAAATTTGTGGACTGAACTGAAATGCATGTCAAAGCAAGGAGGCCCACAAGCCTGACTGAGTTACACCGGTTCTGCCAGGAGACAGACATTCCAGGAGGAAATTCCAGCAGCTTATTGTGAGAAGGTTGTGGATTTGATTTGATTTGAGTTGAAGCAATCAAAAGGCAATGACTCCAAATGCTAGCATTTGTATGTAAACTTCTGACCCACAAAAATTTGATACAGTAAATAAAAGCTGAAATAAATCTCCTAGCTATTGATTTAAAATGACTGCTTGGGGAAAATAAAGTAAGTAGATGTCATACTTGACTTAACACAGGAAATGTATGTTAACATGAAGTGTGTAGAGTTGTGAAAAATTGAGTTTGAACGTCTTTAGCTGAGCAGTACGCAAACTTTTGGCCTCAAAGGTAAATGGTATGCATTTGTGCTTCCTCACAGGCTAAAGCGCAGCTGCCAGTGGAGGCGAGTGCAGCGGATGCCGTTTATGAAGACCAGCCAACGCAGCAGCACGCTGAGATAACTGAATCCACTGAGCTTGATGCACTACTACAACAGAGACCGAAACAAGAGCATAAACAAAGGATCATTGCTGGTGTCAAGCAAAACTTTGGCAAAATTAATGTAGCTCCAGAGTTCAGCGAGGAAGATCTTGTACCGGTGGAGATGCTTGATCTGCCAGACTCCTGTGGATCAGAGGAGGATGAAGAAGAGGCATGTGAGGAGGAGGGGGAGGATATGGAGGAAAATGGAAATGCAGAGGAAGAAAAAGAAATGTGTGTTGCTGGACATTCTGACAGAGCAGGGGTCAAGAGTACACGTGAGGTGAACAAAGAGTTGGATGAGAAGATAACCAAATTGAAGCGTTTCCTAGACGGTGCCAAGTCCAAACGTTTCTCCACCATTCGGTATGTATACCCCTTCCTTTCACATATGCTTCCTTTTCTTCTAACAAGGTTGTCTAAGGTGAACACTAGTGCTCTTTCCACCTCTAAACTCCTTTTCTGTTAGCTCTGGCAGGAGCCCTGGACTTGCCTAATAATTTAGAGCAGATTTTATAATGTTTTATGACATTGCATTGTTGTTTTTCTGGGTTTCGGCATCCGAATCAATCTTGGAAGCTCTGACCATGATAATATGGGTGGCCTGTGAGTAATAAGCTGCTTTTGTTTTCAACAGAATTCCTAAAGGCCTTTCAGAGAGAGTTTTTGTTTCGGGTGAAAAAAAACAGAGCAACATACAGAAGCCACAGCCAAAAGTTGAATTAAATTTAGTAGTGAAGACACCAAGTATCTCTTTATATGAGCATGTCAACCATGTACTGTATATTCTAGTTAATGTACAGATTGTATTTTCACAATGGAAATTATTTTGAGGTTTGTTTAATGTTCTTTATGGGTATCTCTGAATTTTAAGTCTATGTACATAAAGTATGTGTAGCTCACAGAACATAGAGGTGACGTTTAAAAGAGAGAAAGAAACTGGAAAAAGCCAGTTCACTCCTGTAGATCCTTTTGTGGAGAAACATTGGACCAAGTTGATTTGGAGTTTCAAAGCTGTGAATATTCACACTGATCACCTTCCCTTTTTTTTTTCCTTTAGCTGCAGTCCATGTCCGCAGGAAGAGAGAGGCTCTCGACAGTGAGGAGCCAGTGAAGCCCAATAAGCTCACGTCTAAAGAGGTACGCAATGTTCTCTCGACACCCCAGTGCTGTCTGCCCAAACACATCAAATTGTGTTCTTTTTAATATATACGTGTGCAGAGAATGTTTCTGGTTTTCATCAAACAAATTAAGGCCATAAATACTCTCTCCTGTCCTTTTTTTTTTTTTTTTAATCTCCACAGAAAAGGATCGACCGTGCATAGAAGATGAAGAAGGTTGGCGTCCGCTATTATGACCTGCACAATGTTAAGAACAGAAAAGTGTCCACTGAAGGCCACAAAGGCAAAAGAGCTAAGCGATGAAACAATTTGCTTGGTCACAGCACTAGTTCAATGGACTTGTCTGGTTTGGGACAGGGGATGTGAGACATGGAGATGTGTATATGAGGAGCATTTACAGTGAGGATCTGGAGGTGAATCACAACTTCTCAAATGCACTTTTCACTGCACCATCCATCCACAGAACAATGATGTGGTCCACTATACCATTTTCTCTCTCAACCCCAGAACTGACCATATTTTAATTTAATAATGTCCTTGCGCCACAGTTCTGAAAATCTTCATCACAGGAGAACTCCTCAATAAAATGGACATGACAAAACAGTGGTGTTTTATTGAAAGATGTATGAATTCAGTGGAAGTCAGACTTTATTTTGAAATAATCTGATGCATGACATCTTTATTTCTGTGGGACAATGATTGCATCCAACTGGACCTAAAAAAAAAAAAAGAATAGGAAACATTTTTAGATGTAGATGCCAGTGTTTCACAGCCATTGATCTTAATGGTAATTGGTGGCTTATAAAAGGTGTACCTTCAGTTGCTGGTTGATGCGCTTGAGAAACTGGATCTCCTCAGCGTGCTTCTTCTCTTCAGCTTGTCGCCGTTCGTTTTCACGTCTCTCAATTACCTCGCATTTAGCCTTCTGCTCATTCACCTGTCTTTCCAGTTCCCTTTTCTCATTCTCCAAGTCTTCAATCTGTCCGAGTTACAATGCCAATTCCAGATGTATGCAGGTACTGTAATATGATTTTGAAAAATTAAAGTTAGAGAAAAGGGTGACACACACAGCGGTGACTACCTTGTTCTCAGTGTCTGACTTCCCTTGCTCGGCCTGCAGAGCTTTCCTTATTCCGAAGGCCACACTGCTCTCGTACAGGGTCCGATAGGCAGCGATGGTCATGCGAATCTCATCTCTCACTCGTAAAAGCAGCATTCCTCTCTCAGCACAGTTGATGGTGACTTGTCTGATTAGCTCATCTAAATGACAACAAAACTTTTTTTTTTCCCCCAAGATATTCATATATTTTAGAAAGGAATGTCTGAATATTTAAGTTTTGCTATTTAAGTTTTGCACTAAATGTGTAAGATGTGGCTATTTTTCCACAACCTGGGTGTTTTCAAGAAGCTGCAGATTAATGATTATACCCAAAACATTTTTTTCATTGGTGTGTTAGCACTGTTAATGTTCTGTCTTCTGTTTTGTGAAATAATTTCCAACCATGCAGGTTATGTAATCTTGTTTTAATGAGCCCTTTTTAACCAACCAAAGCACTGTGTGTAGAGCTCTCTGCGAACAGGGCAAATGCCTGAATCTCTGGCCTGTCTCTGCTGCAGTTTGAGATCCAGATCCTCTTGCAGACGCATGACATCTGTCCGGGTGCATGGCATGCTGGACACGGGCTGTACCCACAGCTGATTATTCTCCATCCATTCCCTGCACACAAGTTCACACAAACGCACTTGAAGTGTCACATATTAGGACACCTATGGAAAAGCAGGACGGCCTTACCTTGGTGGAAGGATGGCATTAAGGATCTCCTCTGTTTGCTGTTTAATGGCATCAGATGAAGGGCTGTGGGGTTTGGGTGGAGGTGGAACTGGACCAGAGGTGATGGGTTGGTGGGGAGTCCTCTTCAGAGGACGAGTCTTTGGCTGATACTGTGAGAGATTTTCAGTGTTGCATGGGAAAGATTGCTGGCTAATGTCAGGTAAGTGACAAGTTTATTGCCGTTAATAAAGCAGACCCTCCAGGATTTCGCGATGTTGCGATTTGCAAATTCAACGCAATTATATCCAATCACCGCAAATTTGACCAATCGTTGGCGGCGTCTTGAGGTGATGTTGACAAACTACCTTCCGTGTATACGTTCAAGAGAAGCAGCATGTGCAAGTCAGTGTATATAGGCTTAAGTTCTGTTACTGAAAGTGTTATGTTTACAGTGAAGGACTGTGTGCACTTTACATTATTTTTTTTACTTAATACAAGAAATTAATGGATGCCAACATTTTTGCCAAAATGGTATTTTATTTTCCATTGTTTAGGCAGCTTCAGCATCATACTGTGAGATTCTGTTCCAATTGTTTTTTTTTTCTTCTATGAAGCCTGAGATATTTATTTTATTAGTTTATAATTATTGTTTAATTTAGTCTTCAGGAGAGACTGCCTGCACACAGTACTAGTATTAATAGTTTTTTTTTTCTTACATGAAAGCTGAGGCATTTATATTATATTTTAAGGTAACTTCATGTTGTGCTGTGAGGTTCTATGCACTTTTGAACCAACAGGAGCATTTGGATAAGTAAAGCCTATTTTTTCTGCATTTTTGTAGTCCTGGTAATCTTTTATATTGGTAAAGTTGTTTATAGGACCATTTCTCAGTGTCTGTTTTTTTAATCAATAGTTTTTCAGTAATAACTTAATATTTAACATGTCACTCAATTTTAATCACAAAAGGAGAAAATCGCAACTTTCACTTCCTCCCGCAATGTAATCGCAACAAAAACCTAAAAAAAACCTCCGCAACTTTCATCGCAATTTTTTTTTTTTTTGGAAAAAAACCCGCAACATCAGATATTAGCCCGCAACAATCACAAAAAGGCCCGCGGAATCCTGGGGGGACTGATAAAGTAGCTGTCATCAACCGCAGCTAAAGGAACTCCCTGATATTGGGTAAGGTTAGTCTCGGATGGAAACTCTACTAGCATGTTTATCTCTAGTTATATTTAACTAGCAAAGGAGGCTCCTCACCAGCCCGAGTCAGTGTTACCTTTGGTGATTTCTCGGTGTTTTTGCTCACCAGCTGCGGGGTGTCGTACTTCAGCAAAGACTCAGTCGGTGCAATCATGGTCAGATCTTCTATTTCCTCCCCAAATTAAGTCTTTAATTTAAATAAGATAAAAGTCTGAGGAAACCCGCCCGGTGGCTAACCTACCCCTCCGACCAGCAGAGTTCGCGTTGTTGCTGTTTATGGTTACTATGGCAACCTATGGTAGTTTAGCCTTAAACAATACTTAGTGTCATATTGATGCCAGAATCCTTTTGTTCTCGTTTACATTAAAAAAAAGACAAATAAATGAAAACTCCCATGTTCATTTGTTGGGGTTTTCGATCCGACACCATTTATCTTTATTAATAACCTCAAACGTTTTTATCTCTGTTAACCTGCACGAGATCATTTAGTGACAATTACAGTGGTGCTTGAAAGTTTGTGAACCCTTTAGAATTTTCTACATTTCTGCATAAATATGACCTAAAACATCACCAGATTTTCACACAAGTCCTAAAAGTAGATAGAGAACCCAGTTAAACAAATGAGACAAAAAATATGACGATCGGTCATTTATTTATTTATTTATTGAGGAAAATGATCCAATATTTATATTCAATTAATAAATGACCAAGTATAATATTTTTGTCTCATTTGTTTAACTGGGTTCTCTTTATCTATTTTGAGGACTTGGGTGAAAATCTGATGTTTTAGGTCATATTTATGCAGAAATATAGAAAATTCTAAAGGGTTGGGGGCGTCGTGGCTCAGGTGGTTAAGGCGCCATACCATGAATGCGGGCGACCCGGGTTCGATTCCGGCCCGAGGTCATTTCCCGATCCCTTCCCGTCTGTCTCTCTCCCGCTCATTTCCTGTCTCTACACTGTCCTATCTAATAAAGGTGCAAAAAGCCCAAAAAAATATCTTTAAAAAAGAAAATTCTAAAGGGTTAACAAACTTTCAAGCACCACTGTAGATGCACGTTTTTTGTTTGTCAGGAATCATCAGTACAGCAGTTTTTGTTGATCAGGTTATATTAGTGGTTGTTTTTGTTTCTTCACTGTACAACCAAGGATGTAAGATATTCACATTTTAACATAATTTGATGTTTTAGACTTGTGTCTATCTTTGCAGTACATGTAAAAGGATGCTATAGTGGGAGAAGTATACAAAATAAGTACGAGGGAGACTCCACACATTCTCTGCACAAAAGCATTACTGAAAGTTCAGCTTACATAATGGCGTTCTTCAGCTTTTGTCACAGAAATTGACAGCTTGTGCATGATCTCTGACATAGCCATGTCGATAAATGAAATTTTTTTTTTATATCTATAAAGCCATGCAGACTTTTTACCAGTCACACTCATCAGAGTGCAGTTTTAGCGTGTGACAGATCCTCTTTGTTCACCTTTTCATTTGTGTGTTCATCAGCACCACCAAATTTCCAGATGTTTTTTGGCCATTGCATTATCATTCTCTAGCTGTACTTTTATACAGTGGTGCTTGAAAGTTTGTGAACCCTTTGGAATTTTCTATATTTCTGCATAAATATGACCTAAAACATCAGATTTTCACCCAAGTCCTAAAAGTAGATAGAGACCCCAGTTAAACAAATGAGACAAAAATATTATACTTGGTCATTTATTTATTGAAGAAAATGATCCAATATTACATATCTGTGAATGGCAAAAGTATGTGAACCTCTAGGATTAGCAGTTAATTTGAAGGTGAAATTAGACTCGGGTGTTTTCAATTAGTGGGATGACAATCAGGTGTGAGTGGGCACCCTGTTTTATTTAAAGAACAGGGATCTATCAAAGTCTGATCTTCACAACACGTTTGTGGAAGTGTATCATGGCACGAACAAAGGAGATTTCTGAGGACCTCAGAAAAAGTGTCGTTGACGCTCAACAGGCTGGAAAAGGTTACAAAACCATCTCGAAAGAGTTTGGACTCCACCAATCCACAGTCAGACAGATTGTGTATAAATGGAGGAAATTCAAGACCATTGTTACCCTCCCCAGGAGTGGTCGACCAACAAACATCACTCCAAGAACAAGGCGTGTAATAGTCGGCGAGGTCACAAAGTACCCCAGGGTAACTTCTAAGCAACTGAAGGGGACTCACATTGGCTAATGTTCATAAGTCCACCATCAGGAGAACACTGAACAACAACGGTGTGCATGGCAGGGTTGCAAGGAGAAAGCCACTGCTCTCCAAAAGAACATTGCTGATCGTCTACAGTTTGCTAAAGATCACGTGGACAAGCCAGAAGGCTATTGGAAAAAATGTTTTATGGACAGATGAGACCAAAATTGAACATTTTGGTTTAAATGAGAAGCGTTATGTTTGGAGAAAGGAAAACGCTGCATTCCAGCATGAGAACCTTATCCCATCTGTGAACCATGGTGGTGATGGTATCATGGTTTCGGCCTGTTTTGCTGCATTTGGGCCAGGACGGCTTGCCATCGTTGATGGAACAATGAATTCTGAATTATACCAGCAAATTCTAAAGGAAAATGTCAGGACATCTGTCCATGAACTGAATCTCAAGAGAAGGTGGGTCATGCAGCAAGACAACGACCCTAAGCACACAAGTCGTTCTACCAAAGAATGGTTAAAGAAGAATAAAGTTAATGTTTTGGAATGGCCAAGTCAAAGTCCTGACCTTAATCCAATCGAAATGCTGTGGAAGGACCTGAAGCGAGCAGTTCATGTGAGGAAACCCACCAACATCCCAGAGTTGAAGCTGTTCTGTACGGAGGAATGGGCTAAAATTCCTCCAAGCCGGTGTGCAGGACTGATCAACAGTTACCGGAAACGTTTAGTTGCAGTTATTGCTGCACAAGGGGGTCACACCAGATACTGAAAGCAAAGGTTCACATACTTTTGCCACTCACAGATATGTAATATTGGATCATTTTCTTCAATAAATAAATGACCAAATATAATATTTTTGTCTCATTTGTTTAACTGGGTTCTCTTTATCTACTTTTAGCACTTGTGTGAAAATCTGATGTTTTAGGTCACATTTATGCAGAAATATAGAAAATTCTAAAGGGTTCACAAACTTTCAAGCACTGCTGTATGTGTTTAGAATGCTTGAAACTGGTACAGGCTGTTCTGATTTAACTCGCCAAAACAAGTAGCAATCCATGAGCTTTATCTTTGCTCACACATCTGTTCTGTTTCCATAAAGTTATTCTGACCAGTGTGTTCGGATCCCCGTAATACTGTATATCCTGGCAATGAGTCTTGACTGCTGGTGAAGTTACCGTTTATTTTATTTGTCTTTAACACAGTACATCTTGAATAAACATGGTAAAACAACACCACCACCGTAAGAGCTTGTGCCTCATGGGTCCATAAACTGTTAACGCACACAAACAAACAAAAAAAATCCCTTTCCTTTACGAGAGCTGCAGCCTTACTGAATTCCGCTATCATGCAGGGGAACATGAACAAATCGCACGATGCCCTTACCAAATTAAAAGTCCCCTTTTTTCCACGTAAAGGCTTTAGGTCTCTAGTCCTAAAATCTTAACCCTTGTATGGTGTTCGGGTCTGTGGGACCCGTTTTCATTTTTTATCAAAGGAACAATGATACGATTAATTATTTTTTTCAAATTCAGACTCATTGGCCTTGGCTCAATTTCTGTGAAGAACAATATTAGAACACATTTTTGATGTCCACACACTGTACACCCCCCCCCCCCCCCCCACACACACACACACACACATTGATATTACATACAGGATGTTCGGGTCCACTGGACCCGGGGCTAATAAAAGTGTGTACCTTCACTCTGTCCTCCTCCTGTCTGGGCCTGCTGTGTGTGTGTGTGTGTTTTGTGTTTCTGCCCCTGCCGTTCAAGCACCAACACCTGTCTGCTCTCACATTCCTGCACATTTTACCCCCTGTCTTGCAGGAATCAAGACAGAGGTTCCTGTAAATTGGGGGCAGGACACAATAAATATAGCTTTTCCAATGTGGCTCCTTATCACAACCGATCAAGATGGCCAGATGGACTTGCAAATGATTTTGTTAGAGAGAAGCTTTTGATGATGTAGAGGAAGACGTTTCAGAATGTGAGGATCACATTTCTGAAAATTCAGAGTCTGACCGTGACTTTGGAGAAGAGGATGAGATGGAGCATCAGCCAGTCCCAAACCGAAGACGAGCATGGGGATGATGTGTTGTATAGACTGACAATGGTTACTGTATGTGTTCAGCTTGTGCTGTGTAAACTTAACTGAATGGGTTCAAAAAAATAAAAATCAGTTGTTATGAAAAACCTTGCTTCATTTGTAAATTTGAAGAGAAACATCCTTTTTCCACTCGCATCTTGACTATAACTGATTTTCTTTTTGTAAAATTACATTTTATTAAGAAACAAAAAACAAGTAGCACTTTAAAAAATAAAAATAAATGTAATCTAACAAAAGTAAAGGGCAAATATTAATCATATATGCTGTTTATATTGCTTGTAATTGGAGTGAAGTAAACATCTGTTAAGTATTTAATGTAAAATTGTTTGTGTTGAATTTAAAACACCAAAATGCAGCAGGTCCACCAGACCCACGAACACTGGCTGAGTAACAAAAATATGAACACCACACAAGAGTTAAATAATAAGTGAACATACAGGCAAATATTTAAAAAATAAGAATCTCAACTATTAAATAAGTATCCTAAAAATGATAAACCCTTTAGGGAGTTACTTACACTCCCACCAAATTATAGTGTTTTACAACAGGGAAACCTTAAAACACACAATTTCCACTTACACAAATAACCCTTCTAATATACACCACACAGAAAAACTATATCATAGTTGCATTGTGCTTAAACAGCTTCAAGCAATAAGACAAGACTAATTTCTGTACTGGGCGCTCCACTATAGAAGGTTTGCTGGTGCGCTCACCTTTGTTATTCAGTTCTTTATCTCCAAGCACGATTTTGGCCCATCTCACAAGTCCATCTTTGCCTTTAATAACTTCTGAGACTCTTCCAAGTCTTCACTGGCTTCTTGGTAGTGTCCTCAGTGTCCTATTACTACATCACTGATCTGCATGTTCCTTTTAGTGCTATGCCAACACTGTCTCGTTGTAATATTGTGGAGATACTCCCTGTTCCATCTACTCCAGAATTGTTCTGTCAAATGCTGCATCTGACGCCACCTCTTTCGTCCGTAGAGACCTTCTCTTTCAAATTTGCCTGGTGGGGGGCAAGGCTTTGGTGGACTTCATTGTGATCAGGTGGTTAGGAGTAAGTGGCTCTAACCTATTGGGGCTATTCAGAGTATCAACAGTGAGTGGACGGCTGTTCACTATAGCCATGGTCTCGTAAAAGAAGGTGTGCAATGACGCATCATTAAGCCTGCCGGGGAGAGTAGCAGAGTGGCATTCAGGACGCTTCTCACAGTTCCTATTTGCCGTTCCTATACACCCCCTGGCATGGCTGGCATGAGGTGCATTCATTACAAAGTCACACTGCTTCTCTGTAAGAAAGGTATTCAGTCTATTCATGTCCAACTCTTGCAATGCAGCATTCAGTTCATTTTTCGCACCCATAAAGTTAGTGCCTTGGTCACATTTGATTTTGTCTCACTGCGCCTCTCAAAGCAATGAAGCATCGCAAACCATTAATGAACGTATCTGTGGACATGTCCTCTAATGTTTCAGTATGAATGGCTCTAGAGCAGAAATGGGTAAAGAGCAACCCATATCTCTTCTCTTGCTTTACACCTTGCTTTGTCCAGAAAGGACCAAAACAGTCCATCCCACAGTATGTGAATGGTGGTGTAGGTTCTGTTTGTTCCTCTGGAAGGTCACTCATTCTTTGGCCTTCTAAGCCTTTGATAGGTCACACAGTGACGGATGTAGGTTGCAACTGCTCGGCTCAATCTGCAGATCCAATAGCCATTGAACCTAATTTCATTGATGGTACAGTAAAACCTTTCCCCTGGTGTTTCACTCTTTCATGATAGTGGGCAATGATTAGACTAGTTATGTGATGTCCCTGAGGAATGACTGTTGGGTGTTTGAATGGGCTAGGGAAAGATGAGCGGCTGAGCCTACCTCCCACCTTGAGCGCACCCTTTTTATCCAGGAAAACATCAAGGTGATACAGCTTGTTGTATCTTGGTAACTGATGTCCTTTGCTCAGTAGCTTTATCTCTTCTTGATATGCTTGGTTCGGTACGTCTTTGATAATGAGCCGCTTAGCACTTTGTCTTTCACCAACCATTGAGAGGGCACTTGATTTGTCTCCTTTAGCATGCCGTAAGAGACACGCCACTGCCCTAATAGCCTTAGACCAGGATAAAAACTTACACAGTCTGCCCACAAGGCTTCCCTTGTACCTTGCTGAGCAGTCAAATACTACTCGGAGCCTTCCAGGTTTTTTGGGGTGATATAAACACCATGGTGAGGTATGTACCATTTTTCTCCATAAGTTCCTTCAGCACGTACTTCTATGTCACCCCTTTCAATTATGTCCTTCATGTAGTTAATGTAATCATTCTTGTACCTTTCATTTGCAATGAACTTCCTTTTCAGGTGATTGAGCCTCACAGCAGCAAGCTGTTTATCAGGTAAATATGGCCTTTCTTTGAAGGAGAGGGGCATTTCATAATGTCCATGTTTGTTTTTTTATGATGTTCTTTAATTTGTCAAGAAAGATCAGATCCTCTTGAGAGACTGTTGTGTCATTTCCCTGAGTGTCTCTGAAGTCAGTCTCGAGAATTCTGATGGCATCCACTAGAGTTACTGCAGGTACAGTACCTCTTTTACAGTTACTCTATGACCGTGCCTGGTTGACACTTGTGTATCAGAGTGAGCAGCTGAGCAACCTACAATACTCCATCCCGAGTCTGTGAGAACTGCACAAGGTTCATCATCCTTTCCTGATATGACTTGTCTGGGCACTAGAGTTCTTGGACAATTGTAGCCAATTAATAAACCAACTTCACAGCTAAGGAGAGGCTGTATTTGGTCTGCAATTGCTGCAAAATGGCGCCATCTTTTGGCTATTTCATGCGTTTAGTATGTGTTCCCGATTTACAGATATACAGCCTTTGGTGTAAGAAGAAGGGAGGTTAACCTGCACAGTGGAATTATATCCTCTTACACGGAGACCAGAAGCCCTTTCGCTTTTCAAGACCATCTTTTCTCCCATCATGGTAGTGAGTTTCAATTTTACTGGGTAAGTAGTCAGCTGAAGTTCATTACCCACATCTTGCTCAATGAATGTTGTGTCGCTCTGTGTATCCAGCAGGGCATACACAAGTTTCTCTCTGGATGGATTCTTGCCGTGGGATACCCACACTGGTACTATCATGGAGGTGTTAACTGTCTGACTTTCACTGGTGACGTTGAGTGACAGATAGGGTTGCCACCTGTGTCTGACAAAAATCCTGGACATTTCAACCATCCAATCGACCTTTTTGCTTGTAAGCAACGGCGCCCTTCACACATCTAACCCAAGACAAAAATCGCCCTTCTACGCTGAAATTGTATTGCTCTAATTAGTAAAAATGACGCTTTTGCTAGTTATTTGTTTAGTTAATTGCTTTACATAATATAGCAGGTCTTCATTATTTTGGTTTATTTCCAACAGTTTTTGGTTGTGGACACCTGGGGGCAGTAGTGGGCACAGGTAAAAGGGGAATACATAATTAAATTGTTTGTTTGCTTATGTGGAATAAAAATAATCTAATTTTTCATTGTATCTGAGAATACCTGAATGTAAGGTGTAGTGTTAAACAGCTTACCTGATTGCTTAGAGTGTGGTGTGTGCTTTGCTTGTGCTTGCCTGTGCCTCTGCTGCTCTTGGCTAAACAAATACATAGGAGGACATATAACTGGGCACATACAGTACATACAGGAGTAGGCAGATAAGACTATTTGGATTTCATTTAATTCACCAAAACCTTACCTAATCTTCCATTTATATTTGGTGTTTTTCTTTGCTGCTGCTATGAGTCCTGGCTGATTTTCAATGAATGTCTTGAACTCAGTACAGGACAACTGAAAGTTTAGCCTGACTTGAAGCTCAGCCTTCACCATTGCAACAGAGAGTCTGTTTCTTTTATCAGTCCAAGCATCCTCCATTGCCCCTTTTCCACCAAAGCAGTTCCAGGGCTGGTTCGGGGCCAGTGCTTAGTTTGGAACCGGGTTTTCTGTTTCCACTGACAAAGAACTGGCTCTGGGGCCAGAAAAACTGGTTCCAGGCTAGCACCAACTCTCTGCTGGGCCAGAGGAAAGAACCGCTTACGTCAGCGGGGGGGGAGGAGTTGTTAAGACCGACAACAATAACAAGACCGCGAAAGATCGCCATTTTTAAGCGACGAGAAGCTGCAGCTGTACAAACGCGAAGTCAGCCATCATAATTATTATTGTTGTTGCTGCTGCTGCTTCTTCCGTGTTTTTGCTTTGATATTCGCGCCAAGGTTTATGCAAACGTAGCGCCGTAACTGACGTATACAGCGACGTAAGTGACGTATACAGCGACGTAATGACGTGGCTCCGCCTAGCACGGCGAGCTCGGAAAAGCAGACTGGTTCTCAGCTGGCTCGCAAGTTGAAATACACATTTTGCCCATTATGTACAAAAAACCGGGACATTCAGTGTCCCGGATTTTTATTTTTTTTTCCGGGACAGACCATGAAAATCCGGGACAATCAGGAAAAACCGGGACAGGTGGCAACACTAGTGACAGAGCAGGTGTTTCCGTTTCACTGTGTTGCACTGGATTTTCTGTGTTTTTGTTTTTTCTTTGTTTTCACCTTTTCCATAGTTGTCATCATGGAGACAGGTGGGATGTCATCCTTTGCATGAGTCACATGTGTGGCGATGGCAGCATTCCTTTGCGCTGTGACCGGGTTTTAGACATCCATAACACAGTCTATTGTCTTTGACATAGGCCCTTCTGTATTCCATCCAGTGTTCCCTTCATGAAGTTTGGACATTTGCAAAGCTGGTGACTGTTATCCTGGCATAGCATGCAAGGGGACTTGACCTTTCCCTTTGTTGTCGTGTGCTTGCTATTGTCTACCACTGTTTGTGTGTTGAAGACACTGGCTTTGTTTCTTTTGGTTACCCTTGTGTTCACCTTGTCATGACAGGATTCAGCTGAATGGAGAGCGGAGAGAAAGGTGACTGGATTGCAGGTGGTGTCAGCCTCCACTGACATGAACTTGGCAAAGTCTTTAAAGCTGGGGAAGTCTTTGCCTTCTGTGAGGCATGCTGTCACCTGGCGATTCCGTCGTGAGACTAACCACTCTGGCAGTTTCCGTATCAACTTCTGATTTTCCTCACAGTTATTTAAGATGTTTAAACCTTTTACATGGGGTATGGCCTGCAGACATTTTGCAGCGGAATGTGAAGCGGCTGGGATGAGGATCAGCACCTCCAAGTCTGTGGCCATGGTGCTCAGCTGGAAACGGGTGGAGTGCCTACTTCGGGTCAGGGGGGAGTTGCTACCTAAAGTGGAAGAGTTTAAGTATCTCAGGGTTTTGTTCACGAGTGAGGGTAAGGGGGAGTGGGAGTTGGACAAATGGATCGGGGCAGCATCAGCAGCGATGCAGACGCTAAACCGGTCTGTTGTGGTAAAGAGAGAGCTGAGCCAAAAGGCAAAGCTCTCAATTTACTGGTCCATCTACGTTCCCACTCTCACCGATGGTCACGAGCTGTGGGTAGTGACCAAAAGAATGAGATCACGGATACAAGCCGTAGAAATAAGTTTTCTCCACAGGGTGGCTGGGCTCTCCCTTATGCCGCTTTTCCACTACCAACGCGGCTGAGTCGGGCTGAGCCATGCCGTGCTGAGTTGAGCTGAGCGGGGCTATTGGAGTTGCATTTCGACTACAACCGTGCTGAACCGTGCTGGCTGGAAGTGGGTGGACACATTGGGTGGAGTTAGCAAAAGTGGGTGGACGTCACGTGACGTCGTTAAGCAGCGCAAACAGTGACATCAGTGATCTTTTAAGCGGTAGTCTCACGACCCGAATAGTAAACAATAAACATGGAGGACATGGAGTCGTTAGTGTTGCTGGTCTTGGTGCTGTGGCTTGTTGTCACTGACAATGCCAACAGATACTGGCAAGAGCGTATAGATGAGGCGAGGCGCATAAGGCTTCAGAAATTCTCGTAATTCGTAATTCTTCTTCCGGGTTTACGGTGTTTACAGATCCCAGCATGCTCGCAGGGCGTGTGTGGGCATGTGAGGACACTCCTCCTCACCAATCAGTGCACAGGGGAGTGTCTCCTCACGCCCCTAGCCCCACTCGGCTCGGTTTGGCTCGCTTCAGCCCTACTCCAAAACGGTGCGAGTTTTAGGGGCTAAGCAGGGCTGAAGCGAGCCGAGTCATGCTGTTCTTTGGTAGTCGAAACGTGAGCCGTGTCGGGCTGAAGCGAGCTGAAGTGAGCTGAAAAAGGGTAGTGGAAAAAGGCCATTAGAGACAGGGTGAGAAGCTTGGTCATTCGAGAGAGACTCAGAGCAGAACTGCTGCTCCTCCACATCGAAAGGAGTCAGTTGAGGTGGTTCGGGCACCTTGTTAGGATGCCCCCTGGATGCCTCCCAAGGGAGGTTCTCTGGGTATACCCCACTGGGAGAAGACCCCAGAGCAGACCCAGGACATGCTGGAGAGATTACATCTCTCGGCTGGCCTGGGAATGCCTCCATATTCCCCCAGAAGAGCTGGTGGAGGTGGCCAGGGAGAGGGAAGTCTGGGCTGCTCTGCTTAGGCTGCTACCCCCACGATCCAGATAAGCGGTAGAAAATGAATGGATGGATGGCCTGCAGACAAGCATTTAAGAAATCTGAAAATTTTCTCAGTCCTTTAGCATCCTTGGACTGCACCTTTGGCCAATTGGATAACTTTTTTCTCTAAACTGAAACTTTTCTACTAAGCTGAAACTTAGTACGATGACAGCTATCAACACAGTATTGACAAGCAAGAGCATTCATGGTTTACAAGTCTGAGGACTCAATTCTGGAAAACATCTCAAGATAAAGCAAGCCTACACCCGTGACTTCATTCCAGTAGATAAATTCTACATTCCAACCAAGAAAATAGCATTACTGTGGCCTCACTTCAAACACCTAGCGGAACAAATACCATCACTCCTGGACTGGTGAAGTAGGATTGTTAATCGGATGCAACTGTCCATTAGCACTGGCTCTGCTTGAGGTAGTCCTAGGTAGTGAAAATGAACTAGCACAAGCACAGCAAACTGAGCTTGGCTGGAACATTATAGGCTCATCCAACCCTCATATGGACAGACAGGGAAGCCAAAGTTCCATGCATTGTATCACAGTAAAGGAAATTTCAGCTCCACCCATCATCGATGTCTTGAAAGCTCTGGAATCAGACTTCAATGAAAGAACTTGTGAAGAGAAATATGTGTCTCAAGATGATGTTCATTTCATACAGTTCCTCAACAGTAACATCAGACAGAAGGAGGACAGTCACTTGGAGATGCCCCTCCTTTTCAAGACCAATAGTCTGCCTTGGCTACCAAACAATAAGAAACTTGCCATTGCTTGTCTTCAGTGCCTGAAGAGGAAGTTGAAGGCCAGTAAACAGTACTATGACCATTACAGAACACTTATGGAGGAAATGATCAGTAAAGGTGAGGCAGAATTGGCACCTACACCAACTGCTGAAGAGACCGTTTGGTACCTTCCTCATCATGGTGTCGATCATCCCAATAAACCTGATAAATTAAGAGTTGTCTGTGAAGTTCTGTGGCATCTCATTAAATGACACACTGTTGTCTGGACCTGACTTAATTAACCCCTTGGTTGGAGTCCTCTGTTGCTTCAGGAAGGAAGCTGTAGCCATAACTTGTGATGTTGAGCGAATGTTCCATCAATTCTTTGTCACCCATGAAACCAGAAACTATCTGAGGTTCCTATGGTGGGAGAGTGGAGAATTTGAGAAGGAACCACAGGATTACAGGATGGCTGTCCACCTCTTCGGAGCTGCCTCATCTCCTGGATGTGCCAACTTTGGACTGAAATATCTGGCATGGCAATATACAGTTGACTACCCACTTGCGTCAGCATTTACTGAAAGAAACTTTTATGTTGATGATGGGTTAGTAAGTGTTGCATCAGTCGAAGAGGACAAGATACTGATCATTGATGCACAAAAGGTGTGTGAAGGAAGAGGGCATAAGTTTATTTCAAATCGAAAGGAAGTTCTTGACTGTGTGGATCCTTTGGAGAGAGCAATAAATATTGAAACTTTTGAACTGAAGATGGATGTAACTCCAACAGAGCATGCTCTATGCATTCACTGGTCAACAGAGAGCGACACCTTCAGCTTTGACGACAGACCACAAAATCGGCTTTCATCTTGTCGTGGCATCCTGTTAGTTGTCTCTTCTTTCTATGATCCACTTGGGTTCATCGCACCATTCACTTTGATAGAAAAGTCCAAATTAAAGGAGTTATGCCAAAGGGACATCGGATGGGATGATTCTTCACCAGAGGATCTGAGATTACAGTGGGAGGAGTGAAAATTGGACCTTGAGAAGTTGAGAGATGCCATAATCGCAAGATGTTACAATCCACAAGACTTTGGCAATGTAATCAGAACAGAACTGCATCACTTCTCAGATGCCGGCAGCAAGGGATATGGTGCATGTTCATACCTCAGGTACAAAAATGACAAAGGTGCAGCTCATTGCAGTCTTGTGATTGCTAAAGCAAGGGCTGACCAACAAAGGTGACCAGTATTCCAAGGCAGGAGCTTTCGGCTGCTGTGGTGGCAACAAGAATGAGTATTAGGCTGAAACGCAAACTCGACACGGAAATTGACGAAGAGCTCTTTTGGACTGATTCCCAGGTGGTACTGGGATACATCAATAATGAGGCACGGAGGTTTCATGAGTTTGTTGCAAACAGAGTTCAACTGATAAGAGAGAATACAGGTCCTTGTCAGTGGTGCTATGCTGACACAGCAGAAAATCCAGCTGACCATGCTTCGAGAGGTATTCAAGCAACACAATTGTTTGCTTCAAGTTGCACTTTGGGACCCAAGTTTCTCTGGGAGCAAGAAATACATCTAAAACCTAACATCACGACAGAGCTGCTTGTTGGTGATTCTGAAGTTAAGACCGTTTTAGTGTCAACAACTAAGGTTAGTGACTGCACAGACTTGCTGAACTGTTTAAGTCGGTTGTCTTCTTGGACAAAACTCCTTAAGGTGGTGGCAAGAATTAAAAGGCTGACACCAAACCAGGAATACTGCAATGAGTTTGTGACCATTAAAGAATGGGAAAGAGCTGCTCAAGCAATAATCAGGCTTGTTCAACAGCAAGCTTTCGCCCAAGAGATAAAGATTTTCCAAGAAGGAAAGAGTCTTCCAGGCTCAAGCCATCTCTTTCACCTTGACCCTATCCTGTGAGATGGATTTTTCTGTGTTGGTGGGAGATAGAGATGACCATTTCAAAGTGAGGTATTGAAACATCCAGTGATTCTGCCAAAAGACTAGCACATCACAACACTGATTCTGGCTTACCGTCATAACAAGGTTTGTCATCAAGGCCGGAGTCAGACTCAAATGGAGCTCCAAGCAAATGGATTTTGGGTCATTGGTGGGAGCAAATTGGTGGCAAAACTGATGCACAGTTGTGTGCAATGTAGGAAGCTTCGCCAACCTACAGAACAACAACAGATGGCTGAGCTCCCTAAAGAATGTATTGAAGTCTCACCCCCTTTCACACACAGCGGAATGGACTGCTTTGGCCCCTTCCTAATTAAGAAAGCCCATAAAGAATACAAAAGATATGGTCTTATTTTCACTTGCCTTTGCTCTCGAGCCATTCACATCGAAATGCTTGAAGATTTATCAACAGATACATTCATTAATGCCTTGAGGTATTTCATCAGCATTAGAGGAGCTGTGTGTCAACTTCACTGCGATCAAGGTACCAACTTTGTAGGAGTCAAAAATGAGTTGAGCGCAGCACTCAATGCGACACCAAGTTATTGGAAGCCTTTTTGGCTGACCAACACACTGAATTCGTCTTCACTGCCCCTTCTGCTAATCATGCAGGTGGCGTTTGGGAGTGTCAAATTTGAACTATGAAGAATGTGCTGAATGCCACTCTTGCACAGTGTTCGGGTAGGCTTGATGACGCCTCACTCAGAACATGGTTCTGTGAAGTTATGTCTATTGTCAATAGTCACCCTCTAACGGTAGGTGGAATTAATGATCCCAAAGCCCTCAAGCCATTAATACCCACTCACCTCATCATGATGAAGTCCAGAGTTACTCTACCACCCCCTGGGAGATTTGTGAAAGAGGATCTATATGCAACAAAGATATGGTGCAGAGTTCAGTATTTGATCAAACAATTCTGGAGTCGATGGAGGAAGGAATAGGTGTTGACCATCTCCATTAGACAGAAATGGCATGTTTCACAAACCAGTCAAAATGTTGGATACACTCACAGGTTTTTTGTTTTGTTTTTCTGTGGGGGGGAAATGAAAACTATATGGAACATTAACAATTTCATTTACCACATAATTCCATATGTTTCATATTTTAGATTCTTCAAAGTAGCCACTGTTTACCTTGACACTTTGCACACTATTGGCATTTATCTTCATGAGGTCGTCACCTGGAATGCTTTTCAATTAACAGGTGTGCCTCATCAAAAGTTAATTAGTCTAATTTCTTGCTGCCTTAATGTGTTTGAGATCAAATAATTAATAAAAATACAGTAAATGGTCCTATTCCACAACTGTAGTAATCCATAATACATCAAGAACTGCTCAACTAAGTAAAGAGAAACAACATCCATCATTACGTTAAGACATGAAGTGTCTCTTTAATTAATAAAAATAAAGAAAAACCATTGAATTGGGTGTGTCCAAAATTTTGACTGGTACTATAGATAGAGCCCTTCTGTAATTGCTCCAATTTTTCTGTAGTGACTCTCCTCATATTACTAAATTGGCTCATGAACTAATGTTAACATTTTGTATGTTGAACAGGGAAAAGAGGACCATAACAAAAGGGGAAATAATTTAAATGAGTGACGTGTGAAAAGGGAAGAACAGTGGCATCACCAATGAGAATGTGAAAAAGGTCGGGAGCGGCACGGAGACGGGTCTCGAGAATGGGATGCACATCTGTACCAGCAGCAGCAAGCAGAAAGGGAGCAGCACAATGAGCATTGCCGAGAAAACCGTCAGAGGCAGGAGGCAAGAGATGGAAATGAGACACATGCAATTGGTGGTGGAGAGGAAGAGGAGACAGCCCCTGCTGCTGAGAAAGAGAAGCCCAGCTTTGAACTCTCAGGTGCTCTGGTGGAAGATACCAACACGTACAGAGGGGTGGTTATTAAGTATAATGAGCCTCCTGAGGCCAGAATCCCTAAAAGGAGGTGGAGGTTGTACCCCTTCAAAAATGATGATCCACTTCCGGTGATGTACATCCACAGGCAGAGTGCTTATCTGCTTGGAAGGCAAAGGAGGATAGCTGACATACCAACTGATCACCCATCCTGTTCCAAGCAGCATGCTGTATTCCAATACAGGTAAGAAAAACAAAAATACACTGATCAGCAACAACATTAAAACCATATGGCTAATATTGTGTAGTTCCTCAATGTGCCACCAAAACCTCTCTGATCCGTCGAGGCATGGACTCATGGGTTCACTGGCTGACTGGTCTGTGGCTACGCAGCCCCATACGCATCAAAATTTCCAGCAAGTTGTGTTACAGTAGCTAGTCTCTGGGATTGGACCGGATGGGTTGGTCTTCACTCCCCATGTGAATCAATGAGCCTTCGACACCCATGACCCTGTTGCCAGTTCACTGGTTGTCCTTCCTTGGAGCACTTTTGGTAGGTACTAACCACTGCATACTGGGAACACCCCACAAGATGTGCCATTTTGGAGATGCTCAGACCCAGTCATCTAGCCATCACAATTTGGCCCTTGTCAAAGTCGCTCAGATCCTTACGCTTGTCCATTTTTCCTGCTTCCAACACATCAACTTTGAGAACTGACTGTTCTCTTGCTGCCTAATCTATCCCACTCCTTGACCGATACCATTGTAATGAGATAATCAATGTTATTCACTTCGCCCGTCAGTGGTTTTAATGTTATGGCTGATCGGTGTATATTGTTCCTGCAATGTTTGTTTTGCTAGAAAAATGTGCTGATCTCCACAGTGTCACCATGAACGTTTTTATTTTTACATCAAGACCATAGGAATGGCTTATTGCACTTGTATTTGCTCACCAATAGCCATATAGTCAACTCCAGAATTTTTGGCACACTTGGTGAAGATGGCTAAACAAGTTTATGAAAAAATCTTTGTGGTTAATTAACTGAAAATATCCAAGAAATCGAGCCTTTAATTGACCTCTTCATTATATGAATTAAAACACAAGAACCCTTGTCACATTCATTGGCACCCCTGCATTTACTACATTGTGCAACCTTCGCCTGCCAACGTAACAGCACTGAGTCTTAATACTTCCTGTGGTTGGAGATTCTGATGAGGGTGATTTCAGATCCATATCTACTGTTAACATTGAGACATTTTTATAGCCATTACCTGACTTGTGAAAGTAAACACACTTGTCTCGTTTGATTTTGTGTTCTTTAATCTTTCCCATGCTGATGAATAACTTGGGGTAATCAGCCTCTGTGTCACCTTTTGTGTTCCCTAGTGAAAGAGGAAGTCAGGAATGACCAGTTAAAGGTTCCTAAACATTCGAGTAACCATGTTCTAGAGAAATTGAAACATGTTGTAGCTGTTTTGTAGGATTTTCTCGGGGTGTCCATAACTGTAATATATGATTTTAAGTTAATTCATTTTCATATAATTTACTATTAAAGGTAAAACAAAAATCTCAATTCAGATGGTGTGATTTATGAAACAAGTTAACCACAATTTTTTCCTAATGATTTTGATCAAGGGTGTCAGTAGATCTGGACCTGACTGTACTTATCTGCACTAAATATATGGGAAAACCAAACCTTAGTGCCTTTTTAAATTATTGCATTGGTCAGATAAATTCGTCATAGTTAACATTCAGGCATGTGTATCTGAGCTCTGCTCAAAAAAAAAAAAAGTGCCAGTAATAAATTATTGAATATGTACACTGTTTGGTTAAGTTCATTACTATATAGAGAGGAATTAAATACAAGTCTGTGTCTCTGACATTTTCTAAAAATAACCGCTCTGCTAACAATGTGCTTAATCAGTGCCACTGATGATGATAACTTATTTGTGTACTCAAATTCTGTGTTTGTCATCTTCAGGTTCTTGGAGTTCACACGAGCAGACGGTGCCACAGGCAAGAGAGTGAGGCCCTGCATTATTGGCCTCGGTTCAAGTAACGGCACGTAACTGAACCATCAACGTATAGAACCACAGCGCTACTATGAACTCAAAGAGAAGGACGTGCTGAAATTTGGGTTTAGTCACCGTATGTGCTCCTGCATGAGTCTTCTGACACAGGAGAGGTCAGTGCGAGGAAGGTTGAAGGCCTTGCTGAATAGTCACTGCGCTGTTTACCAGAGTAAATTTATTTTAATAGACTTTGTACAGTCAGAGCTCTTTGTAAGTATCGATCGCTGTGATGGAACCCATCGACATCTGGGTCTATTGTTTTGATGTGACCATTATTTTGTGAAATGAGATTTATTAAGAAATGCACTGATGGGCTTTAGCCTGACAGCTTTCTGTGTATGGTTCTACTCTCAGGTGGACAGCATAAGCATCATATCAGACGGCTTTGTGTTGTCTGGTACTGCCCAGTGTAGTCCCTTTATCCCAAGTGCTCAATGCCAGAACAAAATGTGTGTTTTAGAAAATTTCAGTGATTGTCTAAATTCTGTAAATATCCTAGATGTCATCATTATTTTAATTTGTAATTTTACTGAAAAGGAAAATGTCTGTCTGTTTCTCGTTTGTAGACTTTTTTTGGTCAAATGTTGCATAATAGTGAGCTATTGTTTTCATTATTGTCCTACACCAAGGGAATTGCATTTTCTTTTCCCCAAGTATTGAGTTGCATAATATTCTGTACATGTTTTAGTTGCTTTGGATTGTAAAATTAAAAATGGGAAAGAATGGTTTTTATTTGTGCTGTGGTAGGATTTTTTTTCTTTATTATCCATGTGTTGTACAAAGTAAATATGGGTCTACAGCAGTGTTAACATTTATTTATTTATTTATTTATATTTCTTAAATTTTTTTTTAACCCTTTACTGCAGACATCCGGAAGCAACCTGAACTCTGTGTGTGTGTGTGTGTGTGTGTGTGTGTGTGTGTGTGTGTGTGTGTGTGTGTGGCTAAAGCAATGGGTTGACAAACACAACATTCTGCTGTCTGAAAAAGCCAGGTCCTGGAAGGGGAAAGGGTGCAGGTTATGAAAGACACATTTGTTTCTGGTAGTGGTTACTTCTACTTTGCATTGACTACCTTTTGTGAAATTTTGATCTGGGAGTTTATGAAACTCACTTTTGTGAGTCGATAGAAAACAAGATGATGTTTGAACTGTGTCCTCTATAGTTGGTCAGAAATTGTGAATTTTTTTTTGTTGTTGTTAAACTATCACTAAATTGATATGTCTTCAGTCTCCATGCTAACAAAACTGTCAGATATAGATATGATTCACATTCATGAATTATTGACTTTGTCATGTCAGTAATCTGTTGCTCAGCGGTAAATATCTAACAATACAGTTCTACAGAGTTTATTAGTACATACAAAATATTCTGTCTGCAGTCCATATGCATTTACAGTACCAGTCAAAAGTTTGGACACACCTTTTAATTCAATGTTTTTTCTTTATTTTAGTTAATTAAAAGACACCTTATGTCTTAAAGTAATGATTGATGTCATTTCTGTTCACTTAGTTAAACGGGGCTTGACATAATATGGATTACTGCAGTTGTGGAATAGGGCTATTTACTGTATTTTTATTATTTACTGTTTGAGTTAAAACACCTTATGAAGGCAAGAAATTGTACTAATTAACTTTTGATGAGGCACATCTGTTAATTGAAGAGCATTCCAGGTGACTACCTCATGAAGCTGGTTAAGATAATGCTAGTAGTGTGCAAAGCATCAAGGTAAACAGTGGCTACTTTCAAGAATCTAAAATAATATATATATAAAATTTGTGTGTATATATACTGTGTATATACTGTGTATTGTTTACCACATAATTCCATTTATGGTTCCATATGTTATTTTGTAGTTTTTATGTCTTCAGTATTGTTCTACAATGTAGAAAATAGTCAAAATACAGAAAAGCCTATGTATGAGTAGATGTGTCCAAACTTTTGACTGGTAGTGTATGTAAATTTTCTAACAGTTATATAAAGCAAGTGTGTAGACTCTTTCTGGCAATATTTTTGCAAATTGTTATATATTAGCTCAATCAACTCATTTCACGTTTTGTGGTAAAGTTCCACTGGGATTTTCTCGTTCTCATTGTTGGCAGCTGTGCATTATGATTTTATAATAGTATAATGTATGCCTTTGATGGGATAAGGAAAAGATTGGGAGCCTATTAGTGAAAAGCTACACACTAACTCCACATTATTGCACAGGATGTGCACAATTCTGCATTAAAGCAAATACACAATAGAATTGTTCTATTTTGATGTCCTCTACAGTACCTTGTTTTTAAATACACTGTATTATGACTTATTTAATAATTAAGATATTTAGGATATCATCGGGATGCACTCACTCCATTTTGTTTTTTAATATGATGCGATACTGATGTCAGATACTGAATATGTTAGTACGCAATGCTGATCCAACATTGTCTGAGCCCTGACCCTACCGTTATATTGTCATTGTGAATGTCATAGGACAAGTAAATCACTTAATCTTTGGGAAGTGATCTTTCATCTTTGTTAAGCTTATTTTTAAGAAGCATATTTTTAAAGCACTTATTACAGAAAAGCAGCAATAGTAAAAATAAATCCTAGATACATGTAAACACAAGATTTCTCCATCTTATGTTTACACACCAGAACGCTAATTAGTAAGAAATTACTAACAGCATTTTTTTTTCACTAAGCAGACATTTTGGGTTTAAACGACTTGTGTGAGTAAAGGAAAATAAACAGATGATTTAGCTACATGTAAGAAAATGAACTTTTCAATTTGACCCAAGCAGAAAGAGGTACATGTTCTTTCATTGCAATTATATTTAAACTATCCACTAAATACAGATTTTTACTGGATTAGTTAATCTTTCTAAAATTACATTGGCTCTTGATTATTCATGGTGATGAGCAGATTTACAGAAATAAACATTATTCAGCAAAACATTTAACACAAAACTGTACATGTTACATATCATATACAATCATTTGTATTACTAGCTATTGAGGCTCTTGTATTAGCTACACCTGAACGTATTGGGTCACTTTTTAGGTGTACCGTTACACTCTGACATCTGTTCTATACTACAACCCCGATTCCAAAAAAGTTGGGACAAAGTACAAATTGTAAATAAAAATGGAATGCAATGATGTGGAAGTTTCAAAATTCCATATTTTATTCAGAATAGAACATAGATGACATATCAAATGTTTAAACTGAGAAAATGTATCATTTAAAGAGAAAAATTAGGTGATTTTAAATTTCATAACACCACATCTCAAAAAAGTTGGGACAAGGTCATGTTTACCACTGTGAGACATCCCCTTTTCTCTTTACAACAGTCTGTAAACGTCTGGGGACTGAGGAGACAAGTTGCTCAAGTTTAGGGATAGGAATGTTAACCCATTCTTGTCTAATGTAGGATTCTAGCTGCTCAACTGTCTTAGGTCTGTTTTGTCATATCTTCCTTTTATGATGCACCAAATGTTTTCTATGGGTGAAAGATCTGGACCGCAGGCTGGCCAGTTCAGTACCCGGACCCTTCTTCTACGCAGCCATGATGCTGTAATTGATGCAGTATGTGGTTTGGCATTGTCATGTTGGAAAATGCAAGGTCTTCCCTGAAAGAGACGTCGTCTGGATGGGAGCATATGTTGCTCTAGAACAGGGGTGTTCAAATTGATCCATAAAGGGCCGTGTGGCTGCAGGTTTTCATTCCAGCCATGCAGCAGCACACCTGACTTGGCTCATTCAATCAACTGAACTGTCTTCACACAGTCAAATACTTGCAGCCACACCCACCCTTGATTAAAGGGTGGGTGTGTCAGTTAATTGAATAAGCCAAATTAGGGTGCTGCTGGATGGCTGGAATGAAAACCTGCAGCCACACGGCCCTTTATGGATCAATTTGAACACCCCTGCTCTAGAACCTGGATATACCTTTCAGCATTGATGATGTCTTTCCAGATGTGTAAGCTGCCCATGCCACACGCACTAATGCAACCCCATACCATCAGAGATGCAGGCTTCTGAACTGAGCGCTGATAACAACTTGGGTCGTCCTTCTCCTCTTTAGTTCGAATGACACGGCGTCCCTGATTTCCATAAAGAACTTCAAATTTTGATTCGTCTGACCACAGAACAGTTTTCCACTTTGCCACAGTTCATTTTAAATGAGCCTTTGCCCAGAGAAGATGTCCGCACTTCTGGATCATGTTTAGATACGGCTACTTCTTTGAATTATAGAGTTTTAGCTGGCAACGGTGGATGGCACGGTGAATTGTGTTCACAGATGTTCTCTGGAAATATTCCTGAGCCCATTTTGTGATTTCCAATACAGAAGCATGCCTGTATGTGATGCAGTGCTGTCTAAGGGCCCGAAGATCACGGGCGCCCAGTATGGTTTTCCGGCCTTGACCCTTACGCACAGAGATTCTTCCAGATTCTCTGAATCTTTTGATGATGATATGCACTGTAGATGATATGTTCAAACTCTTTGCAATTTTACACTGTTGAACTCCTTTCTGATATTACTCCACTATTTGTCAGCGCAGAATTGGGGGGATTGGTGATCCTCTTCCCATCTTTACTTCTGAGAGCCGCTGCCACTCCAAGATGCTCTTTTTATACCCAGTCATGTTAATGACCTATTGCCAATTGACCTAATGAGTTGCAATTTGGTCCTCCAGCTGTTCCTTTTTTGTACCTTTAACTTTTCCAGCCTCTTATTGCCCCTGTCCCAACTTTTTTGAGATGTGTTGCTGTCATGAAATTTCAAATGAGCCAATATTTGGCATGAAATTTCAAAATGTCTCACTTTCGACATTTGATATGTTGTCTATGTTCTACTGTGAATACAATATCAGTTTTTGAGATTTGTAAATTATTGCATTCCGTTTTTATTTACAATTTGTACTTTGTCCCAACTTTTTTGGAATCGGGGTTGTATTAGACAAATTGCCTCTAACAATAGAAAGATCTAAGTAGTGTACCATTACTGTCCCTGCTGAAAACTTCAGCCTGGTCTGACCACCATCCTGCTGCTAAAACACAGTCTGAGTTTGTCAGGCTGATCATTTCCAATTTCCTTATTTATTGCTATTACTTACTATCTTTATTACTATTAATATTGATCAAAAATATTTCAGATTTCCTAACTGCCTTAGTGTTGTATTATTTTCTTTAATAATAACTGTGCTTTGGCACCTGGTCAGACTAAGTTTGATTTTTGAGCAGGAATGTCCGTGTCACTTCTATAGTGAGAATGAGCCACCACTAAAGTCTGCTCCTTTCCATTGATGGGCTTCTGATAAATAGGAAATAGCAAAATATTGACTACTGTCAGTATTTACCTGCCAAGTACAGATACTGTACAGATGCATCTCAAAAAATTAGAATATCTTGAAAAAGGTGGGATTTTTTTTTTTTATTTAATTCAAAAAGGTAAACTTTCATATAGATGATATAGTAGTTAGCACTGTCACCTCACAGCAAGAAGGTTTTGGGTTTGAGCCCAGCGACCAACAGGGGTCTTTCTGTGTGGAGTTTGCTTGTTCTCCCAGTGTCTATGTGGGTTTCCTCCGGGTGCTCTGGGTTCCCCCACAGTCCAAAGGTTAACTCAAAAAGTCAAAGTCCCTCTCATGCCAGAATCTGGTCTTCCCAGGCAGTCTCCTGTCCCAGTATTAACCAACTCTTTAAGGCGTATGGGTGCAGTGCCGATCTCCGTTTCGATAGCCCTCGGCCTCTCGCCTATACAGCTAGGGTTACAGTGGGGGGCTAGTCCTCTGGTAACCACAAGAGTTTGACTTCCCCACTCGCATCTGTATTACAGCATGCCTTGCCAGACGATAGTAGGTACCATTTTTATGATGGCAAGTAGAACTCGCGATCTCCTGGTCGAGAGGCAGACACGCTAACTACTCGGCCAACTCGCGGTCCAAAGGTTAACTGGCTACTCTAAATTGTCCATAGGTGTGAATGGTTGAGAGGAGAAAACTAATCTGGTAGAAGGCAGCAGGAAACCACAACTGTAATTCTTCCCTAGTAACTTTGATGGCTGAAGCCATCAGGCGGAACACTAAAGAGAGAGAGAAAGTTTCATATATTCTATCTTCATTGCACATGTAGTGAAATATTTCAAGCCTTTTTTTGTTTGTTTTAATTTTGATGATTATGACTTATAGCGTATGAAAATCAGAAATCCAGTATCTCAAATTAGAATATTTCTTAAGGTCAATCAAAAAAAGGATTTACAATACAGAAATGTCCAACTTCTGAAAAGTATGTTCATTTATACACTCAATACTTGGTTGGGGCTCCTTGACCACAAATTACTGCACCAATGCGGCGTGGCATGGAGGCAATCAGCCTGTGGCACTATTGAAGCCCATTGTTGTTGAAAGTGTTATTGAAGCCCAGGTTGCTTTGATGGTGGCCTTCAACTCCTCTGTATTTTTAGGTTGGGAGTTTCTGATCTTCCTCTTGACAATACCCTGTAGATTCTCTGTGGGGTTCAGGTCAGGTGAATTGGCTGGCTAATCAAGCACAGTAATATCATGGTCAGCAAACCATTTGGTAGTAGTTTTGGCACTGTGGGCAGATGCTCTGCTAGAAAAGGAAATCGGCATCTCCATAAAGCTTGTCAGCAGATGGAAGCATGAAATGCTCTAAAATTTCCTGGGCTACTTTGACTTTGGACTTCATAAAACATAGTGGACCAACACCAACAGATGACACGGCACCCCAAATAATCACAGACTGTGGAAACGTCACACTGGACTTCAAACACCTTGGATTCTGTGCCTCTGCACTCTTCCTCCAGACTCTAGGACCTTGATTTCCAAACAAAATTTACAAAATTTACTTTCTTCTGAAAAGAGGACTTTGAACTACTTAGCAACAGTCCAATTTTTTTCTCTCCCTAGCCCAGGCAAGACTCTTCTGACATTGTCTCTGGTTCAGGAGCAGCTTGATATTAGGTATGCAACAGTTATAGCCCTTTCCTGAAGATGCCTGTGTGTGGTGGCTCTTGGTGCACTGACACCAGCCTTAGTCCACTCCTTGTGAAGCTCTCCCAAGTTCTTGAATCGACTTTTCTTGACAGTCCTCTCAAGGCTACGGTCATCCCTGTTGCTTGTGCACCTTTTCCAGCCAGCTTTTTCAGCAATGACCTTCTGTGGCTTACCCTCCTTGTGGAGGGTGTCGATGATCATCATCTAGACAAAGCCAAGTCAGCAGTCTTCCCCATGACTGTGGTTGTGTGCACTGAACTAGACTGAGAGATACACTGTGTTCATACTGTCTGAACAGTAATTTAGTCAAACTCTAAATAATTTGAGGTGGGGTTTTTTTTGCACCATAGGCCACAATTATCAAAATTAAAATAGAAAAATGCTTGAAACATTTTAGTTTACATGTAATGCAGGGGCGTAGCTAGGATTTTTCGGGGGGGTCTCACACTGACTGGCAGCCTGAGTACATTATGCAACAAAAAATAATTACCATTTCTAGTTTTAGGTAGAGGGCGGCATGGTGGTGTAGTGGTTAGCGCTGTCGCCTCACAGCAAGAAGGTCCGGGTTCGAGCCCCGTGGCCGGCGAGGGCCTTTCTGTGTGGAGTTTGCATGTTCTCCCTGTGTCCGCGTGGGTTTTCTCCGGGTGCTCCGGTTTCCCCCACAGTCCAAAGACATGCAGGTTAGGTTAACTGGTGACTCTAAATTGACCGTAGGTGTGAATGTGAGTGTGAATGGTTGTCTGTGTCTAGGTGTCAGCCCTGCGATGACCTGGCGACTTGTCCAGGGTGTACCCCGCCTTTCGCCCGTAGTCAGCTGGGATAGGCTCCAGCTTGCCTGCGACCCTGTAGAACAAGATAAAGCGGCTAGAGATAATGAGATGAGATGAGTTTTAGGTAGCTTAGAAACCGGCTCTTCCATTATTACTGTTTCTTCCATGTTTTCTTGATGTTGTGTTCTAGAAACGGGACACTAAAACTTAGCTTCGAAGCCACAAAAGGCAACTTTGATGGAAAAAATATATAATAAATTGCTTACCAGGGCGGCACGGTGGTGTAGTGGTTAGCGCTGTTGCCTCACGGCAAGAAGGTCCGGGTTCGAGCCCCGTGGCCGGCGAGGGCCTTTCTGTGTGGAGTTTGCATGTTCTCCCCGTGTCCGCGTGGGTTTCCTCCGGGTGCTCCGGTTTCCCCCACAGTCCAAAGACATGCAGGTTAGGTTAACTGGTGACTCTAAATTGACCGTAGGTGTGAATGTGAGTGTGAATGGTTGTCTGTGTCTAGGTGTCAGCCCTGCGATGACCTGGCGACTTGTCCAGGGTGTACCCCGCCTTTCGCCCGTAGTCAGCTGGGATAGGCTCCAGCTTGCCTGCGACCCTGTAGAACAGGATAAAGCGGCTAGAGATAATGAGATGAGATGAAATTGCTTACCTCTCTTCATGTCGAAGAAAGGAGGAAAGTTTCGCTTGTTTTGACATGGCGAATTATTAACACAAGAGGAAATACTCATAATTCATAACTAAAAAGACTGCAGCTACACTGGCAGCTTGACCATGCTTTCTAGTGTGATCGTGTTGTGCTTGCACAGAACTGGGTTTTCGCACCCAAACCACAGGAAGTCCATACAAGGTTATAGAAACCCTAATGAGGCTGAGATGACAATCTAGTTTTAAAAAAAAATGTTAGAAAAATTACAGTGGGCGCTTTTCTAATATTCTTATGCGGCTATTGAAAAAATGTATGGTCCAACAAAGGAGGGGTTGCAGGCACCCCAGGACCCCCCAGCTATGCCTCTGTAATGAGTCTAGAATATTTTAAAATAACTGATGGAAAATATTGAACTTCTTCACGATATTCTATATTTTTAGATGCACCTGTATATGTTTGGTTTATCTGCTAAAATGGCAACTGAGTGTCCAACGCCTCCTTCAGTCGAGACTTCAATTTTGAAGTTGGCTAGAATGACCCGGATGTGATATTAGAGGCATTTATTACCTCACGTTGTGGAGCAACTTCAAAGAAGATACGCTAACATATTTTGTAATTGTTTTTAATTTATTCAGTGATTTGGTGTATTATTTTGTGCGGGTTTCGTAATTAATTTTGCAGCACGTATCTGTGTTATTCTTTATAACCGCTCAGTGCTGGTTTGTTCTGTTCTTTGACTTCATGAAGAGTTTCCGTTACTTGTTTGTGTTTACAGAGAAGTGTACTGACAATGGTACAAACTACTTGACTAGTTGTTAGCTGCTATTATAGCTTAGTTTCCTGTTTTCTTTGGTAGCTCAGGCAACGCGTGATGTAACACAAGCTTCACTGTCTTCCTACCTGTGTTAGTGAGGTGATAGCTTCTCTATATCCAGTATATCGTGTTTGTGTGGGTGAGAGCTCGGGCTGTCATGAGCACGTCCCCTGGAGCTCAGCAGTCCTCTCTGCGCTTTGGTCAGGTCGTTATTGGGCCACCTGGCTCAGGTAAAACCACCTACTGCCGAGGTATGCATGACTTCCTGAGTCAAGTCGGGCGCAAAGTCGTGGTAGTAAACCTGGATCCTGCAAACGAGGGACTGCCATATCAGTGTGCAGTGGACATTTCAGAACTAGTCACACTTGAAGATGTGATGGAGAGTCTGAAACTAGGCCCTAACGGTGGCCTCATTTATTGCATGGAATATTTGGAGACCAATTTGGACTGGTTAGAG
Organism: Neoarius graeffei; assembly: GCF_027579695.1. NCBI lineage: Eukaryota > Metazoa > Chordata > Actinopteri > Siluriformes > Ariidae > Neoarius > Neoarius graeffei. The sequence goes on along the minus strand of NC_083573.1, from coordinate 64,869,862 downwards.
GCCAAACTGAAGCAGCATCGTGACTGCTATTTCCTTTTTGACTGCCCTGGCCAGGTGGAGCTTTATACTCATCATCAATCAGTCCGAAATATATTTGCCAAGCTAGCCAAGTGGAATTTCAGGGTGAGTAGCCAAATACAGCCACGACAGAGATTTTTATTGGTGTGTTTGAATTAGCGCCCACTTCCTTTGTATTGGACTTTCATTCATGATTCTAGTTGACTGCAGTGCATCTGGTGGACTCTCATTACTGCGCTGATCCAGCGAAGTTCATTTCTGTGCTCTGCACCTCGCTGTCCACCATGCTTCAAGTGGAACTGCCTCATGTCAATGTTCTCTCCAAGATGGATCTTATTGAGCAGTACGGCAAGCTGGGTGAGTAGATTTAGAACAGCGGGTATGTGCCGTGTAGTGGTTAGCACGGTCGCCTCACAGCAAGAAGGTTCTGGGTTCGAGCCCAGCAGCCGGTGAGGGCCTTTCTGTGTGGGGTTTGCATGTTCTCTCCGTGTCTGGGTGCTCCGGTTTCCCCCACAATCCAAAGACATGCAGGTTAGGTTAATATGGGATGGCCTTGGGCTGAGGTGCCCTTGGGCGAGGCACCTAACTCCCAACTGCTCCCCGGGCGCTGTTAGCATGGCTGCCCACTGCTCTGGGTATGCGTGTGTGTTCACTGCTTCAGATGGGTTAAATGCAGAGAGGAAATTTCACAAGTGTGTGATGAATAAAGTTGTGCTTTCTTTCTTTTCTTTCTTATACGTAGTGCCGATAGACGATGCCATCGTCCATCGACGATGGTGGTCATCCATCACGATGGAGAGCCACCATCGTGATACCACGCCCCCTCCTGTCATAATCATACATATACGGTATCATCTGGGCCTATTTAACCTAAAAAGTTAGTTTTTTGTTAGTTTTTTTAATATATAAATATTATATAACACAATTATAAATACATAATTATATGAATCATTATAAAGTAATATCCTATTACCGCTTGTTCACGTAGGCTATGGTGCAGGGACGTGCTAGTGAACATAACATGTGGTTGCACAAATACAGTATGCTACTAATAATAAATTTTGACTTCATTTTTTAGCCTACACTATACTTTTAATGTAAAATTTGTCATGTTGTTCAAACAAATAGCCACTATTAACGACTTCAGTCGGGAAATATTGCACCCCAAACGGCAGTGAAGCGCAGACTTCGGCAGAAGTCAAATAACTTTAATCTGGTAAATAGGCCTACTTTCAGACTCAAAATGGTCCACTCTAAGCCATAATGTCAAACCAAATGGAAGAATGAAGGTGATTCTGATAAATGTAAAGACAGTAAAAAAAAAATTAAATCATGATTTTAAAAGCTGGTGCAATAATTCAAACACTAATAAATTGGAAAAATTAGCGCGTTCAAGTGCGCACTAAAGGCCGAAACGCATCTTCAATTGATATGGTGTAAATAAACAATGAGTAATAGCTTAAGTGTAGTTTCTTCTCATAGTTTGAATACTAGTCTTTCATTGTTAGAGCAGATTAATATCTTGCCGTGATCAGTGAGTGCTCGGGGAGGTTCGTTTCCACCTGCGCTTTGCGCAGCTCATTTCTCCGAAGCCAGCTGTGCGCAAACGCAGTGTTGACTGCTCGGCAAACTCCAAACGCTCAGTCTGTACTGGCCCTCTGTTGCGCAAGCGAGTTGGTTATGGCCAGGTTCAAATTGTGCCCAAAACAACTTAACCACGGCCATTTCATTTGCCTGATGGCTGTGACAATATTCGCCCCGTTGTTATGCAGGCGATCTTTTTCTCCTCTATTTTCCATTCGGCAAGTGTCTCGCGCAATGCGTCTTCTAAATTGTCCGCTGAATGTGTCTCTGGCATGAAACTCGTTTGCAGGCATTTGGACTGCATTGCCCACTCTCGGTCCACATAATGTACGGTAGCTGACATATAGGGCATCATGTTGCAGCTGGAGCACATATCCATTATCAAGGCCAAATATTCCACATCACCTAGCGCTTTTTTTTCTTTACGTGCCAAAGCCTCGGATGAGTATCTAATACTTTTAATAATAATAATAATAATAATAATATATTTAATAATGTGGTATTAAAATCCCCCCCCCCCCCCCCCCCCGGCCCACGATATGATCGTCCATCACGATGTTTGCACTGTAAACATCGTCGATGGCAATTAAGGGGACATCGCACAGCCCTAATACGTAGATCCAAGCACCACAGGGATCAGGTGTGTGTTTGCAACAGTGATGGAAATTACAAACCACCATTAACAAAGTTATTGCTTTTCGTCTGGTCACGTGAATTAGGTTTAATCCAGACCACATCTATAACTAATGTCAACTTTGACCTAATGGGACCTGTTGATGGAAAATGCAGGAATAAAAAGCCCAATGGCTCAAAAAATTACCAAAATATTATAGTATGCGTAATATTGTAATGAGCCTAATATTTGAATAGTTGGATTGTATTTTAACGTTTGTGCTGAGGAGGTCTGTGAAATTTATTTTACAGTTAAAGAGGTACCTGGCTGCAACAAGTTTGCAAACTTCTGTACGACATGATAAATGTTTTTTGTGATAGTTTGTGTTTTGCATGGCCAACAGTGCTGATTGTCATGGATTAATTGGAAATTTAAAGCATGATCCATTAATGTACAAGCTCTTTATAGACCCCTTTCCCAACCCTATCCTTCAGGTTAAACCAAATTAAATCAAATTGGACGTCACCATGCTGTCTTGGATCAAAAAGGATACCTAGTTAAATTTCAATTGCAGAACAATGTGCCTTAAATTACGGCTGTTCTTTTGTGTTTTATCGTCTTTTCCAGCCTTCAATCTTGATTTCTACACGGAGGTTATGGACCTGTCTTACCTGGTGGACCATTTAGCCACTGATCCATTCTTTAAGAAATTCCACCATCTGAATGAGAAGCTGGCTGAGGTGATTCAGGACTACGGCCTTGTGTCCTTCGTCCCTCTGAATGTGCAGGTTAGTGTTCTCGCTCTCTCTCTCAAGCTCTGTTACTAAGGACTAACAGGCATTGGATACATTTCTTGATTTTTATTTATTTATTTTAAATATATACAGGACAAGGAGAGCATGATGCAGGTCCTCCGCACAGTGGACAAGGCCAATGGCTACTGTTTTGGTGACTTGGAGGAAAGAAATCTGCAGGCTATGATGTCTGCTGCCGTGGGTGCAGATTTTCAGTTTAACCTGTATCCTTATCTAGTCATCTTTTTTATAATAAATAAATGTTAATGTAAATATTTATTTGGCAGGTCCGTATCCAAAGTAACTTGGATCTAATCCAAGGGTTAACCAAACCACTGAGCCACCACTGCCTCTTGTTTCCTTAGCTGGTTGAATTTCAGTGAATTAATTTATCCTATCTTTAAAAATTTTACATGTGGGTGAAATGGAGTTCCTTAACTTTTTTTTATTCCAGAGCTCTTGGAGTACAAGAAAGATACGTGGAAACCAACAAAAGGACTTTGGAAGAAGAGGTCATGGACTTGTAACTGTAATAAAAGCTTTATTTATTCACTTGGTATTGACTTGACTATCTTTTACTAAACAGAAAATTTTGAAGTTTTAAGATCAGATTAATTGTTTGAGGCACCATGAACAATTTCAGAACGAGGACTGGAATCTGCAGGAAAAACAGTATTTCGGTAAGGGAAAAAAGTTGGATTAAAAAAGACCTTTCTGTCAAGTAAATGTGCATTTTTAATATTATAAAACCTATGTGTTTAACGTGTTAAGCACCATATCTGTTTTGGTTTTCTATGTGAATTTTTACTGTTTTCTTTCTTCTTGAATTAAGGACAGTTCATTTGTAAAATAAAACACTGAACACACTTTGACACTCAATGAACACGTTATTAGGTAACATAATATTTGTGGGGCGGCACGGTGGTGTAGTGGTTAGCGCTGTCGCCTCACAGCAAGAAGGTCCGGGTTCGAGCCCCGTGGCCGGCGAGGGCCTTTCTGTGTGGAGTTTGCATGTTCTCCCCGTGTCCGCGTGGGTTTCCTCCGGGTGCTCCGGTTTCCCCCACAGTCCAAAGACATGCAGGTTAGGTTAACTGGTGACTCTAAATTGACCGTAGGTGTGAATGTGAGTGTGAATGGTTGTCTGTGTCTATGTGTCAGCCCTGTGATGACCTGGCGACTTGTCCAGGGTGTACCCCGCCTTTCGCCCATAGTCAGCTGGGATAGGCTCCAGCTTGCCTGCGACCCTGTAGAACAGGATAAAGCGGCTAGAGATAATGAGATGAGATAATATTTGTAAATTGTAATCCACATATTCTTCTTAGCACTGTGTATTACCATGTGCTGTGGTCTCTTTTTATTAATTTCCTATTCTACAAATAGGCTGTGTCTATCATAATAATGATGATAGACATAGTGCTACAGAAAGCCTTTTCTCAAATTCATATGCATATAAGCAGCTTTGAAAAGTAATGCATGCTGTCCTGTGTTCATCTTTTTTCCCCACTCCATATTTCATTCAGAGAGATGTGAACAATTTTTACCAGGTTACTTTGTACCTCAACACCAAACTCATTCCATAAGGACTATTTTGGGGTTTCTCTTTTCAACAGTCTATTCAGTAAGTTGCCAAATGTGTGATCAGAAATGACACAATAAGCACATAGCATTCAAGAAATTATACTTGTAGACATTCTGGATTTGATCCTGAGCTTCCAACCATTAGAAATGACATTTCAAGCTTCACCCACCAGAGGGTGCTGTTGTAAAGAAGACCTGATAAATGTTGGTTGTTTTCACTGGCTGTGTAGGCCTGGACTTATCTCAGCCCTATAGGCGTCTTGTGAATTTCTTGAATATGCACCTTTTAGTGTCTTATGAAATAAAGGTCTGAGAGATGGTGGTCAGATTAGATGTTAGTGTTTGGCTGTATTATATGATCATTTTAGCGTATAGGAAGTATATAGCGCGCACACACACACAGCCCACGGCGTTATAACACTTGTTTGTGCGCTCATTGGAGAGTCTCGTGCAGTGGAGAGACTGCTGCAGGCGGGACACCTTTCCCATCATGTGCTGCCTGGACCTTGTAAAGGCCCTGTCACCCGCGGAGGAACACTGGAATGCATTGTACACGCGAGGGAGAGATGACAACTATGTTACATAGTGCCTTGTGCTTTCAAAACCACTCTTTTCTGGGCTTCCTTTCTCTTTAAAAATTACGATTTTAGGTTGTTTTGACCAAACCATGTCACTCTGTACAATTTACACAGCCTCGCAGTCGACTAAGGGTTTTGCGCTAATAATCACCTTAACGCATACTTGTGTGATCCGCGGAAGGATTCGTGAGACTACAGGGTTGTGCGTCGCCTCTTAGCGCACTGTGTGTGTGTGTGGGTGTCTCCAAAACCCGGAGCGGAACCGCGGATCCGCACACCCTCATTCCACTGTCTCACAACCAGGACCGCTCCTTTGTGCGCAGAGATCAGGCTGTATTTCAACTATGATTGTCTAATCTCACTCTCTGGGATATGAACTCTGTGTTTCCGACAGGAAAAAAAAAAATCTTAAGAATATTTTAACATATTTGCATTTGAAGAAATATACAATGTACCATGATGTAACCAGACAGAAAATGGTATGTGTGATATTGTACAAGCCTTAACTCACTTATCTGGGAATTAGCACTGATTTAAAGAATGTAGGAGTGCAACAATATGAACTAACTCTAAAATTACACACTCTCAGAAAACAAAGTACATCACTGTACCTTTAGGGGTACAACTGGGCCGGTACCCTCTAAGGTACTTATTTGTACCATTTATATACTGATTGGGAACATACACTACCGTTCAAAAGTTTGGGGTCACCCAGACAATTTTGTGTTTTCCATGAAAAGTCACACTTTTATTTACCACCATAAGTTGTAAAATGAATAGAAAATATAGTCAAGACATTTTTCTGGCCATTTTGAGCATTTAATCGACCCCACAAAATAATGTGATGCTCCAGAAACTCAATCTGCTCAAAGGAAGGTCAGTTTTATAGCTTCTCTAAAGAGCTCAACTGTTTTCAGCTGTGCTAACATGATTGTACAAGGGTTTTCTAATCATCCATTAGCCTTCTGAGGCAATGAGCAAACACATTGTACCATTAGAACACTGGAGTGACAAAAACCAGACATTTGCAGCTAGAATAGTCATTTACCACATTAGCAATGTATAGAGTGGATTTCTGATTAGTTTAAAGTGATCTTCATTGAAAAGAACAGTGCTTTTCTTTCAAAAATAAGAACATTTCAAAGTGACCCCAAACTTTTGAACGTTAGTGTATACGTACCTTTTTGACCCTTGAAGTCCATTTACGAGCCCGAGGGGGTACATTAGTGTAGATTGTACCTTGGGGGACAGAAATGGACTCCTGCTGTACCTTTATTTCTGACAGTGCAAGTACACAGTTTTTACTTGTAAATTTTTCAAATCTATTTTAGATCAATCAACTTAAAAACAGGTCTTTTAAATGGAGAAGGAAATTTGATTTGTGTTGCTGCTTCCACTTTTTTCTATGTATTTAATTTAGTTAGCCTGCATAGAGAATTTTAAATACAAATACTGTACGAGTTGAAGGCTAGCACTTTAGTTAAGGCCTACTGAATTAGGAAACCGAGCAGTAGGCCCGCCCATGCTAAGAGGAAATGTTTCTTTTTTATGTTTTTAAAAGTGTGCTCCTACACTCACACCAATTAACTTTCATTTTTACTTTCTAGACATTAATATAATTACTTCATTGAAGAACATGCTTGTCTAAATTATATCAGCGATGTTTGTTTAAATGACTGATGTGGAATATAAAAATAAAATGTAGCCTAAATACTGGGTCTGTATGCAGTCAAATCACTGCAGCAGCATTTAGTGGAAGACAAACATAGTAGGTAAACTGGCTATTTTGTGTAATATCCTGTTTATGCTCACCACAACTCCCATACTGTATTCACCGCGTGGGGAATTTTGTAGTACTACAGTACACAGCATACGTCTTTAACTAAGTAACTACCGGTTAAGTTTGGATTTTATGATAAGATATCTACTGCCAAAAAGGAAACTTTAGCTAGGCTTACATGTTGGCTATGCTCAGAGGAACACACACTTTATTACATTCTGCTTATGGGTTTTTCAGGTGATCAAAATAAGCCTAACTTCATTTTTCATGTTTTATTATATGTAGTCCTACATCTCTGTAACATGTTATTGATGATTCTTTCGAATCCAAGTGCAGAGGGTTTGGTAGACCTGGAGCAACTGAAAATAGGACGCAGAGAAAAAACTGAGCTACTGACCCAGTCCAGGATCCAGTTCACACTTTAGTTTGATCTGCATGGTAAAATCAGGAGCCAGACAGGCAGAAGGAGTTAGTGATGTGAAATTCGTTTCTGCCTTCCTGGGCTTATGAATGTACTAGTTTGACAAGTTGACTACCCTACATTTCTAGGTTATATTCTAGCAGATCTCTGACAATTTAATAAAAAATGCTTGTGTGTAAGCTGAATAATTTCATTTTTATACAAAAGATAAAGCTTTGACCTTCCTTTTTAAATGCATTTAGGTCTGTTCATCATGCTGTTTTTTTTTTTTTCTGGAGCATGTGATAATGACACTTCTCTTCTCACTGGTATATGTTTAATTCAGTGTAGTAAAGTCACCAAAACAAATACTCACTAAATGAAGATGGTTTAATGTTTCGTCAACATGGGAAGGTTATTTAAAAGAAAACTAATAATCAGTAAGAACAACAATGTTGGCCTATAGTGTTCCCATGTTTCTGTTGGCCCCGGGTTTGTTGTGTGTCTGTGTGTGAGGGTGGGGGGTATTGGTTGTGTGAATGCACCCACATCTATACTTTCTGGTACTGGCTTCCCAGACTGCTCCTTCTTTCCTTAGCACACTTCAGAGAGCGAGTTTGTGTGTGTGACGGCTGCCCAGCAACCTGCTGGCCAAGGCCCAACTTCCCTGTGTGTGCTCTGGTTACTTTGTAGATTCCCATGTGGGGGTGTGTCTGAGAGTAAACGATTGAATGAACCACTAATTGAAAGAATGGCTCCATAGAACAATCTCCTCCTTTTTTGCCCTAACTGTAGCTTATATACTTCTTTTTTTCATATTTATGGCAATGAGTTTGTCTGATTCAATGTTTACGTATACCATATACGTATATTCTGTCATTTATTGTAACCTATTACACAGCTTTTCATATGTTTAAAATGTGTGTAAGCAATATTAATCTCAACTATAGGTTATAATTTAACACCTGCAATGGTGTAGCGCCATTCTTTTATTTGTAAAATAAACAAATAAAAGGTCGCAGGCAAGCTAGAGCCTATCCCAGCTGACTACGGGCGAAAGGCGGGGTACACCCTGGACAAGTCGCCAGGTCATCGCAGGGCTGACACATAGACACAGACAACCATTCACACTCACATTCACACCTACGCTCAATTTAGAGTCACCAGTTAACCTAACCTGCATGTCTTTGGACTGTGGGGGAAACCGGAGCACCCGGAGGAAACCCACGCGGACACGGGGAGAACATGCAAACTCCACACAGAAAGGCCCTCGTCGGCCACGGGGCTCGAACCCAGGACCTTCTTGCTGTGAGGCGACAGCGCTAACCACTACACCACCGTGCCACCCTGACAACAGCATCATTAAGAAAACAAAAAGTACACAGAATAGCATGAAGAAAGCTGGGGCTTATTTCATTCTAGCTCAAACTGTAGATTCATGTAGCTTGTCAGTGACAGCTGGGTCAAGGTATTTGATTGGATTTTCATATGGACTTCAGCCCATGTCACTGAAACATCTAGAACACACCATCAACACCATCCATCCATTATCTGTAGCCACTTATCCTGTTCTACAGGGTCGCAGGCAAGCTGGAGCCTATCCCAGCTGACTACGGGCGAAAGGCGGGGTACACCCTGGACAAGTCACCAGGTCATCGCAGGGCTGACACATAGACACAGACAACCATTCACACTCTCATTCACACCTACGGTTAATTTAGAGTCACCGGTTAACCTAACCTGCATGTCTTTGGACTGTGGGGGAAACCGGAGCACCCGGAGGAAACCCACGCGAACACGGGGAGAACATGCAAACTCCACACAGAAAGGCCCTCGCCGGCCACGGGGCTCGAACCCGGACCTTCTTGCTGTGAGGTGACGGCGCCTAACCACTACACCACCGTGCCGCCCAGACATCAATATAAGATTTCATTTTTGACGCCCATACAGATTATTTGCTGTTGAAGCTAATTATTTCAGACTTTTGTGGAACCAAGGACAACAGCATCATTAAGAAAACAAAAAGTACACAGAATAGCATGAAGAAAGCTGGGGTTTATTTCATTCTAGCTCAAACTGTAGATTCATGTAGCTTGTCAGTGACAGCTGGGTCAAGATATTTGATTGGATTTTCATATGGACTTCAGCCCATGTCACTGAAACATCTAGAACACACCATCAACACCATCCATCTATTATCTGTAGCCACTTATCCTGTCCTACAGGGTCGCAGGCAAGCTGGAGCCTATCCCAGCTGACTATGGGCAAGAGGCGGGGTACACCCTGGACAAGTCACCAGGTCATCGCAGGGCTGACACATAGAGACAAACAACCATTCACACCTACGGTCAATTTAGAGCCACCAATTAGCCTAACCTGCATGTCTTTGACCTGTGGGGGAAACCGGAGCACCCGGAGGAAACCCATGTGGACACGGGGGAGAACATGCAAACTCCACGTCAGCCGCTGGGCTTGAACTCAGGACCTTCTTGCTGTGAGGTGAGTGTTAACCACTACACCACCGTGCCACCCCCCCATCAACACCATGAAAACGTAAAATTGTACCTGCACATGTGAAATGCAGTAGTGGATATAATGAATGGTACAACAGGGTTAGACAAGTGAATATTACACAAAAGGACCGACTTGAAACAAAAAAATTAAATCAGGAATACACCTTCCTATCTTCCCATAGGGGTGTGTGTAATAGTTTACCCCACATCATTCTTATTATGCTATGCATAAGATCCTGTCATATAATGCATTGCTCAACATTAATACTTTCATTTTTGAGCTATTGATAACCATTAGATTAACCTTACAATATAATACCACAACCAGCTGTCATGTGTACTACATGATATTATATCAGCCTGGTTAATGCTACATTATCCTATAGATGAAATGATTCCCCAGTTTTTATTGGTAAATGGTTAATTTCAGCCAGCTTGAGGTTGAAACATACAGAGGTCTATTTACCTAAACGTAACTGATGACAGCTGTAGCAAGTGAATTGTCTTGATAGATAGCTACCTAATTAGGACAAGATGACTGATATTTCACTCATATCATTTTCACTCATATATTTCTCTAAGTCATATGCTGGAGTTGGCAAAATAACCTCACATTAACACCTAATAAAGAAATGCAGAAGTACAACAGTACATTTTAAATAGGCCCACCTCATTTTTAAAATAACTTTTCGAAAAACAGAAAATTGCAGAAAAAACATTGATTCCAAAAACATTTATAGTTTCTCACTCAGAGGTGCTAATATGAAAACAAGTCCATGTCTCCAAGATAAACGTGGTGACATACAATCAGGTCCATAAGGTTTAGAACAGCGACACAAATTTCATAATTTTGCCAGTGTACACCACTATTGATTTGAAATGAAACAATCAAGATGTGATTGAAGTATAGACTTCCATCTTTATTTCATGAGGTATAATAAAAAAAATACCTCATTAGCTGTTTTGGATTTACAGCCATTATTTAAAACATGGTCCCTCCATTTTCACAGTCTCAAAGGTAGTTGAACAATCGACTGATAAACAGTTTCATGGCCAGCTATGGCCTGTTTCCTCATTATTTCATGACAAATTAAGGAGATAAAAGCTCTGGAGTTGATTCCAGGTTTTGAATTTGCATTTGGTAGCTGTTCTTAATATGCAGTCCAAAGAGGTGTCGATGCAAGTGAAGGAGGCCATCATTAATCAGGGGGGACCTATCAGAGAGATAACAGAAACGTTAGGAGTGGCCAAATCAAGAATTTGGAATATTCTTAAAAAGAAAGAATGCCCTAGAGAGCTCAGCAACACCAAAAGACCTGGAAGACCATGGAAGACAACCAAAGTAAATGACTGTAGAATTCCTTCCACGATATCTAGCCAATTCAAGGACACGCTTGAAGAGGTCAAAGTTATTATTGTCAAAGTTTACAATCAAAAGACGCCTTCATGAATGTAAATACAGAGGGTTTACCTCAAAAGGAAAACCACTGGTGACACTCAAGAAGAGAAAGGCCAGGTTAGTCTTTGCTAGACAACCTGCCCAGTTCTGTCACAAGATCCTTTGGACAGATGAAACCAACAGTAACTTGTACCAGAATGATGGGAAGAGTGCAGAGAAGGAAAGAAAGGGCCCATGATCTAATGCATACCACATCATCTGCCAAACATGGTGGACATGGGCATGTATGACTGCCAGTGGAACTGGGTCAATGGTGTTTATTGATGATGTGACCACTGATAGATGAATCAGGATGAGCAGATGAGCAGGATGAATTCTTTAGTGTGTACAGCTAGACTTTCTGCTCATATACAGTGAAATGCTGCAAAACTGACAGGACAGTGCTGCACAGTACAGATGGATAACAACCCAAAACATACCATGAAAAGAACCCAAGAGTTTCTTAAGGCAAAGAAATGGATGTTCTTAAATGGTGGAGAGAGTCACCCAATTGAGCATGTTTTTCACTTACTGAAGACAAACCTGAAGGCAGAAAGGTCCACAAGCGAGCAGCAACTGAAGGCAGTTGCCATAAAGGCTTGGTCATCTAAAGGGAGGAAACTTAGCACTTGGTGATGTCCATGGGTTCCAGACTTCAGGCAGTCATTGACTACAAAGTATTATCCAAGTATTAAAAATGATTATATTTATAATTATGTTAGTTTGACAAATTACTTTTGAGCGACTATGTAAAAATGGCTGTAATTCTGAAATGGTTAATGCAGTATTTTTGTTAAACCCCTTGAATTAAAAATGAAAGTCTGCACTTCAATCACATCTTGATTACTTCATTTCAAATCCAATTTGGTGATGTACAGAGGCAAAATCGCAAAAATTGTGTCACCATCCAAATACTTATGGACCTGACTGTATATTCCTTCATTTAGCCTTAGTAATTGCTTTACCATGGTCAGGATTGTGGTGAATCTTGAGCCTATCCCAGGAATGCTGGGAGAAAGACAGGAATATACCCGGGATGGGACTCCAGTCCATCTCAGCACACCATACACAAACAGATTCACACCTTAGGGCCATTTAGAGTCACCAATCCACCCACTGCCATGTTCTTGTGAGGTGGGAAGAAACATGATCATCAGCCAGTGGCCAATTTCTATGCCCTTGCATAGGATAGTAGAGTCTCAATATGTAGACATACTGTACATTTAAATTTCTCAACAGGTCAATGCATACTTTGCCAAATGCCTTCTACAAAAACTCATTGGCCAGCGGCAACCATTTTTTTCAATTTAAAAGTCGGTCATTCTTATAAATCATTTTACAAACTATCATAAAGCTAGAATTAACATAATATTCAAACTTGATTAGACAAGTGCTACATGATAGTTATTGGAATGTTATCCAACCTCATATTATTAAGATTTGTACAAAATTAAAAAATAAAAATGTCCTCCAAATGAACAAAATTAACTTCATGAAAATCAGACAAGATCTGATTCTTATACAAAACTGACCATGGCCTAAACATTCTTTGGTCTATAACAGCAAAATGGCTTGACCTTTCAGTGTTCTGTGAATAACTTATGAGCAGAGTGAAATGATGGTCTCGGATAAATTTTTTAAAATGTAAAATTCACATAATTAGCTGGCGGCACGATGGGGTAGTGTTGCCACCTCACGGCTCCAAGGTTTGAGCCTGAGCTCAGGTTACTGTCAGTGTAAAGAATCTGTGCATGTTTTCTTTGTATCCACATAGATTTCTTCCAAGTTCTCTGGTTTCCTCCTACCTCACAAAAACATACCAGTAGGTGGACTTGCAACTTTCCCTTAAGGCTAGTATCTCACTGGGCTGCGACAGCTTGTGAACGTCATTCACGAGAGAGTTTCAAAAGTATCTTGAAACATTTGCGGGGCTTCTCAATTTCCTCACGAGTCGCAAAGTGTCGCTCCTTTGTCGCTGAAATTTTGAACATGTTCAAAAAATTTGTGCGACAAAATTTCTCTCAAAATAGCTGCAAAAGTGTCACTGGTGTCGCAAAGCCTCACGAACCCTTCTCAAATCAGTTTCTGTGAGACAGGAAGCGTGAGAACTAAATTCGCATATTTTATCGCAGTTGTTGTGTCTCCAACTAGTCGCAGGCTGTCGCAGGCCATGAGATACTGGCTTAAAGGGCATATTCTGGACCAATTTTTTTTTATATGAAAGTATGTGGGCGGCACGGTGGTGTAGTGGTTAGCGCTGTCGCCTCACAGCAAGAAGGTCCGGGTTCGAGCCCCGCGGCCGGCGAGGGCCTTTCTGTGTGGAATTTGCATGTTCTCCCCGTGTCTGTGTGGGTTTCCTCCAGGTGCTCCGGTTTCCCCCACAGTCCAAAGACATGCAGGTTAGGTTAACTGGTGACTCTAAATTGACCGTAGGTGTGAATGTGAGTGTGAATGGTTGTCTGTGTCTATGTGTCGGCCCTGTGATGACCTGGCGACTTGTCCAGGGTGTACCCCACCTTTCGCCCGTAGTCAGCTGGGATAGGCTCCAGCTTGCCTGCGACCCTGTAGAACAGGATAAAGCGGCTAGAGATAATGAGATGAAATGAAAGTATGTCCCTTTACACACTCATCCAGAAGAGTAATTTTGCACAAGGCCATCTGTCTACAGCAGAAAAAAATAAAATAACAAAACGCATCTGGAAAAATCCCAAGGGAGTCTGGAGCCAGAATCGTGACGTCACCTGCAGAAGCGCCAGCAGGCTGCGCGAGCTTTGCACGGTTTCAGTGCACAGCCTGTGTAGACCAAGCGCTCCCATTTCTCTCTCATTGTCCAGTCTTTTGGAAAACGATGAGTACTAATCCCATCATGATTGGTGTTGCTACACCCTCCTACGATACATCTGTTAACCATTTTAATAATTACGCGATAACGTTGAAGAAATTTGCAGAAAACCACCAGGTTGTTTTCTCATAAACAAACCAGCGCTGACGTAGGATTCAGAAGGAGGCATCCCGCAGATGACGTCACGAAAATCAATGTTTCCCGGGAAATCCAAATGCAAAGTTTTTTCAGAGGTGGACCAATTCGCCTCAAATGGCTTGATTTCAACTGAATTTTTCTGGTATTGCGCAAGGTAAAAAAATTTGCAGAGAATGCAGAATGTTACAGATGTTTGACCAAAGTTTAATATAAAATAGGAGAATTACATTGATCTTGCTCCTGAATTTACCAATGATATGCCCTTTAAGTGTGAATACTGTGCTTCTATGGACTAACATCCCATTCAGGGTGTGTCCCTTCCTTGCACCCACCATGCCTGGGATAGGCTCCAGATCCACTGCCACCTTGATCAGGATAAAGAGGTTACTGGAGATGAATTAATGAACATAGATAGGTAAAATTAACTAATTGGTCCAAATGAGGGAAAAAATTGTGTGGGTGTAATAAAATATTTTGGGATAAAATTAATTTGAATGGTAGCATCTCATCTCTGGGGCAACATGATCTAGGGGCCAATATTGGTCTTTTTCACTTTCCTGAGGGTATATATATATATATATATATATATATATATATATATATAAACACCATTCTGCCAAATTGGTTGTTTCTCACATTTTAAAAACAATCAAAAGAAAAACATTCAAAACAAAATGCTTCCAGTACTATATTCTTGAAACCCTAAACTACTTAAAATGTCGATTTAAAAGTGATTTGATAAAGAAATATACAGTGAGCACCATACTTCTCTGGTTGAGACTGGAGTATAGTGTAGGCCAGCAGTATAGCAGCACTGTGTGTGTGTGCTGCACTGAAGCCGCTGTGTGCTGTGCTGTTACCCATCCCCCACAGTCAGGCGCTCGCAGTGCTGGGCTTCTTTTGCAAGCAGCAAAGCTTCAGCTAAAGAGAGACAGAAAGAGAGAGGGGTGTGGGGCGGGGAGACATGAGCAACAAGAAACGAGCTTATTCTTGTGCACAGAAATTATTTCCCCTCGTCAGATCCTCCTTTCTGTTTCTCTTAGAGGCCTGAGTGAACTACAGTGTAAATAGGCAGAGGTTATTTTGCGATGATAATGTATTCTGCTTTTCAACCGCTTGCAGTATTTTATCTGATTTTCTCCTCTCCCTCCCTCTCTCGTTCTTTTTTTCCATTTTCACTTCCTGCTTTCAGTCGTAGCCCCGCCCACCAGCAGTCCTATCTTCTGTTACCTCTTCCTCTGCTACACTCACAAGCAACTCACCCTTATTCTAGATTTCCTTCGAACCTCAGTTAAAATTTCAAACCAATTCCTCCGAGATTCACACGTTAAACTTATTGTATATTAACGTAGTAACATTTCCTAATAATTTCAGTTGAATATCTGTGTAATGTAGTTGCCAAATAATATTATAGTGTACAAGTGTAAATAATGACAGGCAATACAGGTAAAACTTATAGAGGATGTTTGGCTGGCATTCTTTGGGTCCACTTACCCCCTTAGAGAGAAGCATTACAAATCAATATAGAGTTATTCTGACTGATCATTATTGTATTGTATGAACATTTCCCTTCTCATAGGAGTGCCAGCCCCTCTGCACAGGGGATACTGAATGGTTTGGTGAGTTTGTAAATGGTGTCAATCAATTTTGTAAATATTGTCATTAAATCTGGTCCAATTTCAAGATTATTCTAATAGATTATTGGTTAAATTCTGTAACAGACTGTGTTATGATAGCATGTGTACTCAGTGTCAGATTATGTGATGAAGATCCTCTAATGATAGACCTGCAGTTAAAGAAAATTATGACGCCATGGCTACGTCATCAATCAGCGCAATCTGAGCTCGTGCAGAAAATCGTAGAAAACTGGGCTTGAATAAATAAGGATTCTTTCTCCTTGTCTATTAACATGGTTTGTTTACAGGGCGGTCACACTATGAGATTTAAATTAATATTTCTGAGTCTGTTCCGCCGTGTTTGGCCGCAATAACACTAAACTGGTCAACAAAAGTGTAAGCCCTGCGTAAAACGTTAAAATAGGACTGAATTTGTAAAAAGATTTAATAAAATCAAAAGGATTTTTTTTTTTACAAACGACCTGTTGGGTTAGTAGTCAAAAATACAAAATATGCATTACAGATTAAATATTTTTGCATGTCACTTTATGTATTGCTAAAAAAAAGTGTTTTTCTTGCTGTTATGCAACGTCAAGCTCCCCCTTCCCCGTCAAACGAGCCCATTCCGCACTGTGACGATGATCCAGTCCGGGTTTTCCTTGTTGCAGTGTGTGTCGGTAAAATGGCTGTATGAGCCTCGTGCTGGTGTGATCCGTTCCTCCGCTGTAGTCTAGTTCTGTAATAGAAACCCCCACAAATTCCGTGTCGGTTAAATTCATTCCCTGGGAACACAGTTTACTGTTCAGAGTGCTTCTGAAAAGCAGTGCAAACGGTGCAGTCCGGATTCGGTCCGGCGGTAAGGGGTGGGGATGACTCGAGATACGGGCAAATGGTTGTAAAACTGTTGTATTTACGTTTCAATGTTTAGCGTTCGATTGTGACTTGACTCGCCGAGAGGGAGAGAGAGAGAGAGGGGGGTTATCATGGCCGCTCAGGTCGCCAGCGCTACCTCTCTCAACAGCAGCCCGCCTTCCGAGCTGAAAAAAGCGGACCGAGACCCAAAGGAGGAGTCGGTACCGGCCGAGAAGCAGCAGGAAAATAAGGAGCCGGGATCAGAGATCGGATCACCGGGTCGCGGCGAGCTGCACGAGCGGCCCGAGCCTGGCAATGCTACGGGAGGAGGAGGAGGAGGAGGGGAGTCTGAGATGAAGAACGGCAACGGCAATCCTCCGCGGCTCACCAATAATCAAAATGATCCCGCCGGACCCGAAGCGAATAACCACCCGGGCATGGCTCATCAGCACCACGGGTCCGGTTTTCCGCCGCCGTCCTACGGCTACGCTCACCACTACGCACGGGGCCCTTTTCATCAACATGGCGGACAACAAAGCCCTGGCATGGCAGCCGCGGCGGCCAGCAACATGATGGAGCCTTATGGACCGAACTCACACGACCACGGGTTTCCAAACCATCAGTTCAACAGCTACGGACAATTTCCCAACCGAGCGCCGTATCCGAGCCCGGGTTACGCCATCAACTCGCCGCGCAGCGCTCCGGCTCAGGCGGCTAAGCAGCAGCAGCAAGCGGGAGGATCTCCGACTATGGCCGCGTCCTACAATAATCAGCGCTATAATATTGCAAATCCACAGGCCACGTCCACACCGACTCTAAATCAACTCTTAACCTCGCCGAGCTCCAGCCGCGGATATGGCAATTACCCGCCGAGCGACTACAACAACCAGGAAGGCGCTAACAAGGCAGCCGCGGATATCAATGCTGCTGCTGCTGCCCAGTATGGAGGGGGCCATCCGGGCTGGCAACAAAGGAGCCATCACCCGCCACCCATGAGCCCGGGAAGTACGGCTCAAACCCTCGCTAGAAACCAGGTGAGTAAGAAGCTGCACCGGTTTCTTTAGTTCCTCTTGCTTTGTTAAAAATTTGCGCTAAATATGTGCCATGAGCACGCTAGGCTAGCTATTGTCTAGCTAAGAGATACGATAAAATGGCTGCCTTCTTGGTTTTTCATACAACCGCCTGGTTTAACAGCTTTATTTTAGCTCATACAGTGTCGGGCTTGTGACTTTAAGTGTGAAAATTGTGAAAATGCAAGTTGCAATCCAAAGTCGTGGATTAAAAAAGTGTGTTTAAAAAAACCCCCACGACAAATGTATAAATTTGCTCGTTGCCAGTCGCTTAGTTTTCCCAGCACCAGATGGCTTAAACATAATTAGCTGAAGGTTATGTTGGTGTGTTGCTGTTTCGGTATTTTAATACTGGTTGTTGGCAGTGGAGAGTGATGTCTGTGTTGGAGAAGGGATAGATGACGCTTTTGTTCTTAATTTTGCTTAAACGTGTTTATTTTGCGGGTTAAACGAGCGGCCTAGCGGACGTTTCACGCCTGTGTTATTTGCAGGACGCAGCGTTATTGGAGTGCTAGTTTCTAACGTGGTTAGTGTCCGACCAAATAAATATACATGCACCGTGTTTACATCCAAGCTGAATAATTAGGGATGACCGGGATGTTCCCAGATAGCTTAGATTTGATCGTTAAAATGTGCTGGTTGAGGCGTGTAGCCGGTTGTGTGGTATTAGCCAGCTAGCGTGTGCCTGTAAACGCCAGCCAAGTGATTTGAGTAAGGCCAGATTGCTTTGCTCTGGGATTTGAATTGTGGAGGTAAAATGCTTGTGTCAAAGGCAGGAGACAGTTGGTCTTGGGTTGACACGCGAGTCGAGATCTGATTGGCTCTTCATCCTGCGCTCATGGCCATTTATAATTTCACATGATGTAACGCAGCAACAATTCCTCATTAGTTAATGTGCTCCATCTCCCCATACTCCTGCAATTTCTCTAAGTAATGTTTTATACTCTTATTAAATCTCATCCATGCATAGATATGTGCAATTTGTCTATTTAATGCAACTGTAATTAAATTAATTGAGATCAACTAATAATGCTGGGATTCTGTCTTTTCAAACATTTTTAATATTTAAGCCTGCCCCTCCATGTGAATTGTGTGTATTATTTTATATATATATATATATATATATGTGTGTGTGTAATTACACACGAAGGTTGGACACACCTAATCATTTTTTTTCCTTCTTCTTCTTCTGTATTTTGACTATTTTCTACATCGTCAAATAATCCTGAAGATGTCAAAACAATGAAATAACATTTTGTTTACCACAATTTTATGTAATTTGTTTTTTTTTTCATATTTTAGATTCTTGAAAGTAGCCAGTGTTTATCTTGATGACACTTGGCATTAGCTTCATGAGGTAGTCACCTGGAATGCTTTTCAGTTAACAGATGTGCCTTGTCAAAAGTTAATTAGTGTAATTTCATGCCTTCTTTAATGTGTTTGAGATCAAACTTTTTAAATAATAAAAATACAGTAAATAGCTCTCCAACAACTGTAGTAATCCATATTACGTCAAGAACCGTAAAGAAAAGACAAACAGCAGCATCATTAAGATTGGTACCGTATCTAATACGTACATAAACATTGGTCTAAAGGTGATGATGCAGCTTCACAAGTATTGTGCTACGTAATATCCTACAGTGTTTCAGAGCATCCTTCTTATTTACTATAGCTGTTATCCTGGACATGGGTAATTATCATATTCCATTATGCAGGAACACATCTGCATTTAAATTTGTGTGAAAATGCAGTTGTGATTTATGATTTAAAAAAGCGCTTTTATTAGTCCTTTTATTAATACCCTATGAATTTCTCTGAAAATTTTGCTGTTATATATATATATATATATATATATATATATATATATATATATATATATATATATTTGCTCTTGTGGAGGCCTGTGTTGTGATGAAATTACGAGTTATCAAATCGGATTGTAAATGAATGCAAATGAGATCCACCAACAGTTTCACTGTTTATAATTAATCAATTTCATGTTGACCATATCTGATGGGAACCCAGAGTCGGGCTGCATTGTGTGTGTAAATTTGAGCATAACATTTTTAGAACTAAAATTTGGTTGAGTTTGTAGTTAATATAAGTCAGAACCATGAATAACTATAGTTTTAGTATAGTAAATTGGGTGGCAAAATAAAGCAAGTAGGTTTTAACGTAAAGGAAAATAACAGTTGCGCAAACAGGAGGCAACTGACCTAGTTGTGGAGTCTTTTGCAGGATTATTTTGGATCATTCAAAATGCTTCACTATTATGTTTTTTTTTTTTTTAATTTACATTCATATCAGCGTACATATGAAATGCATCAGATAATGTTATTTGTGGAAGTTTGCTTTTTCAGTATGTTTCTTTAACAATTTAGTTATATTAATCGAGGATTTTGTTTGTTTATTATATTATCATTAACAGTGTATAAGAGGGTAAGTTGGATGTCGTAACACATAAGTGACTAGTGGACAGGAACCTGTTTCCACGCAGCTGAAGTGGATTCATCAGCTGCTCTAAAAACACAACTTGTTTTGGTGTCCTATAACAGTGTCATGAATTAAATGTAGATTTGTTTGCATCATTCCATGCACTTGGATTTCTGCTCTTTTCTAAGCATGTTGATTTATTAAAGATCCGTGTCAGGCAGTACAGTTCTGTCATTGGCTTTTTGTCATCTTATGCTGTCAGCTAGGACAATTAATGATATATATTTTATTTTTTTAAACACACATCCTCAGATGCTCTCCCTCATAGTGATGCGAGGACAGTAACTTAATCACGTATCTCATTTAATTTCAGAAGGTATTTAATAACATGACTGTGATAATTAAACATGTCATAACAAATTGGCGCACTTTTTTTGCCAGGCGTTCTAGTGAATATGACTGTAATAACACGTACATTTGATGGTTTGATTATACTGCATTTTATACGGCAGTTGTAAAGATATGTTGCTGATTTGTCAGAAAGGGCAGATGTATAGAAATATTAAGTACATGCTTTCTCAAGCCTTGTTTTAATCATGTAGACTATATTTCTATCTGCATTATGCCACTTAAATTATGATCTAAATATAGTGAGCTTGTATCGCAATATATGGGGGAAATTATTAGCGTAATCGCTTGATAATTGTATTCAAGTATATCCATAGTCGCATAACTGCAGCTGCAGGTTTTGTATGTCCATTTAGTATTGATAATGGTCTGTCATATTTCCATATCAATCTTAAAACTGCAAATGTTGCATAGCTAACGTTAATAAAACACAATAATGCTAATTTGTGAAAAATTGATTGCCCTGCTCTGAATTAGCAGTCCATTTATCAGGGCTGTGTGATAAACTAAATAAGAGATTAATATTTCTTTAGATATCTTTCCATTCTTGTGATAGTTTAAAAGCAGTATTGTCATCAAGCAAATCCAACATTTCTAACACATTCTAACAGAGGGTTTGTCTAATTTTGTGTGTTCCTAAATTGTGTTTTTAAAAAGTCATTTTAATTACACACCAAGTAGTCCTTCACTTGAGCTGGCCCTCATTTCACTGCCTCTTATTCATTAAACTTCTACTGGTGTGCTGCCCATACCAATTAGGAGCTTTTCCATTGCTCAGCAGAATAGTTTTTGTATTTTTTTTTATTTTTTTATTTTGTATTGTTTCTAAAAAATGTTTTACAGGTTTCATGATATTACATGTTGGGGGACCCATAGATTTATTTTCATTTTATGTAACATTTTGACTTGATTGCAAAGTTGTACAGATTTCAAATTTTGTCTCATAAATACTTTTTTTTTTTTAATTGGTGTGGAAGTGTTTCAGTGAATCTGTATATTTGTTCATTAAAAAAAAAAATTAATGGTGAGATGGTTGAATGAGTAAACCTACAAGTTAAGAGACAATTAACTGATCTGCCTCAGCTTGTTACTTAATTTTTGGAGCGGTTCTCACTTTCATGTTTTTTTTTTTTTTTTTACCTGTTTAGCCCTGCACCAGCACTTTTTTATTTATTATTTTTTTATTAACATAATTTGATGTTTTAGACTTGTGTCTATCTTTGCAGTACATGTAAAAGGATGCTATAGTGGGAGAAGTATACAAAATAAGTACGAGGGAGACTCCACACATTCTCTGCACAAAAGCATTACTGAAAGTTCAGCTTACATAATAGCGTTCTTCAGCTTTTGTCACAGAAATTGACAGCTTGTGCATGATCTCTGACATAGCCATGTCGATAAATGAATTATTTATTTTTTATATCTATAAAGCCATGCAGACTTTTTACCAGTCACACTCATCAGAGTGCAGTTTTAGCGTGTGACAGATCCTCTTTGTTCACCTTTTCATTTGTGTGTTCATCAGCACCACCAAATTTCCAGATGTTTTTTGGCCATTGCATTATCATTCTCTAGCTGTACTTTTATACAGTGGTGCTTGAAAGTTTGTGAACCCTTTGGAATTTTCTATATTTCTGCATAAACATGACCTAAAACATCAGATTTTCACCCAAGTCCTAAAAGTAGATAAAGAGAACCCAGTTAAACAAATGAGACACACACATTATATTTGGTAATTTATTTATTAAGGAAAATGAGCCAATATTACATATCTGTGAATGGCAAAAGTATGTGAACCTCTAGGATTAGCAGTTCATTTGAAGGTGAAATTAGACTCGGGTGTTTTCAATCAATGGGATGACAATCAGGTGTGAGTGGGCACCCTGTTTTATTTAAAGAACAGGGATCTATCAAAGGCCCTGTCCACACGGCAACGGATTCAGGTGAATCCGATACAATTGTTTATCGTTTCGGCCTGGCGTCCACACGGCACCGTCGTTTTGGATGCCCCAAAACGCAATCTTTTGAGAACGGGTTCCAGAGTGGAAAGATCTGGCAACGTTGCCGTTGCGAAGTTGTCTGGATGAGTAGAATGGATTTGTTTACGATGACGTCACAACCACATGACTGTGAGTGCTTCACACCGGGTAGAAGTGTAACGAACTCGATGCGAGTTGTCAACAAATCCTATAACTTGGTTCATGAAACGCGCTTACAAAATATTTTCACTGTGAATACTTATTGTGTAACGGTGCAAAGTGAGAGAGAGAGAGAGAGAGAGAGTAGCCCTTAGGGCAGAGTCAATCCCGCCAGCAAAAATAGGGAAAAAAAGGAGCGATCTCACCTCTTCAGATGTTGGTTTAAGTCCTACAATACATTCCTCGAAAAGGGCGTAGAAGAACAAATTAATCCATCAACGTGTAGCATTCAATTTATTCCGGACCATTAAAGACGCCACCTTCCGCGTAGAATCATACATCATCCTCGCCGCCATATTGGATGGGTCAAAGCGGAGAATAAAGATGCCTCATTCATGTGCTGCGTTTAACTGTACCAACAGGTTTGCCGTCCAAATGAGATCACATGGGATTACCTTTCACAGGTGAGACTGGAAAAATACTTTTCATTGTATTTGGTCATTATAATGTAATTTTACGAACAGATTTTTCTGACTTTGTGGCTAATATGAAGTCTTGCGCATAATAGTTTATGCGCATGCGTCCTTACTACTTCTATTGTTCTGGTGTCTCCGAAGGGACCGTCTTACAGCGCCCCTAGAGGTGTGGCATGTGTATTGCATCGTTTTCAGCAAGCGTTGCGTTGCCATATGGACCTGATATTTTACTGATCGTTGCCCATTTGGACGCGATATTTTTTTAAATAACATCTCGTTGCCGTTGTCGTGTGGATGTAGCCAAAGTCTGATCTTCACAACACATGTTTGTGGAAGTATATCATGGCACAAACAAAGATTTCTGAGGACCTCAGAAAAAGCGTTGTTGATGCTCATCAGGCTGGAAAAGGTTACAAAACCATCTCTAAAGAGTTTGGACTCCACCAATCCACAGTCAGACAGATTGTGTACAAATGGAGGCAATTCAAGACCATTGTTACCCTCCCTGGGAGTAGTCGACCAACAAAGATCACTCCAAGAGCAAGGTGTGTAATAGTCGGCGAGGTCAGAAAGGACCCCAGGGTAACATCTAAGCAACTGAAGGCCTCTCTCACATTGGCTAATGTTCATGAGTCCACCATCAGGAGAACACTGAAAACAGTGGTGTGCATGGCAGGGTTGCAAGGAGAAAGCCACTGCTCTCCAAAAAAACATTGCTGATCGTCTGCAATTTGCTAAAGATCACATGGACAAGCCAGAAGGCTATTGGAAAAATGTTTTTTTGTGGCTGGATGAGACCAAAATAGAACTTTCTGGTTTAAATGAGAAGCGTTATGTTTGGAGAAAGGAAAACGCTGCATTCCAACATAAGAATCTTATCCCATCTGTGAAACATGGTGGTGGTAGTATCATGGTTTGGGCCTGTTTTGCTGCATCTGGGCCAGGACGGCTTGCTATCGTTGATGGAACAATGAATTCTGAATTATACCAGCAAATTCTTAAGGAAACTGTCAGGACATCTGTCCATAAACTAAGGCCCTGTCCACATGACAACAGATTCAGGTGACTCCGATACAATTGCTTATCGTTTAGGCCTGGCGTCCACACGGCACCGGCATTTTAGGTGCCCAAAACGCAATCTTTTTGAGAACGGGTTCCAGAGTGGAAAGATCTGGCAACGTTGCCATTGTGAAGTCGTCTGGTTGAGTAGAACGGATTTGTTTACGATGACATCACAACCACATGACTGTCAGTGCTTCACGCCGGGTAGAAGTATAACGAACTCGATGCGAGTTGTCAACAAATCCTATAACTTGGTTCATGAAACGCGCTTACAAAATATTTTCACTGTGAATATTTATTGTGTAATGGTGCAAAGAGAGAGAGAGAGAGACAGAGAATAGCCCTTAGGGCAGAGTCAATCCCGCTAGCAAAAATAGGGAAAAAAAGGAGCGATCTCACCTCTTCATATGTTGGTTTAAGTCCTACAATACATTCCTCAAAAAGGGCGTAGAAGAGCAAATTAATCCATCAACGTGTAGCATTCAATTTATTCCGGACCATTAAAGACGCTGCCTTCCACGTAGAATCATACGTCATCCTCGCCGCCATATTGGATAGGTCAAAGCGGAGAATAAAGATTAGCTGCGTTTAACTGTACCAACAGGTTTGCCGTCCAAACGAGATCACATGGGATTACCTTTCACAGGTGAGACTGGAAAAATACTTTTCATTGTATTTGGTCATTATAATGCAAGTTTACTAACAGATTTTCCTGACTTTGTGGCTAATATGAAGTCTCGCGCATAATAGTTTATGCGCATGCGTCCTTACTTCTTCTATTGTTCTGGTGTCTCCGAAGGGACCGTCTTACAGCGCCCCTAGAGGTGTGGCATGTGTATTGCATCGTTTTCAGCAAGCGTTGTGTTGCCATATGGACCTGATATTTTACTGATAGTTGCCCATTTGGACGCGATATATTTTTAAATAACATCTCGTTGTCGTGTGGATGTAGCCTGAATCTCAAGAGAAGGTGGGTCATGCAGCAAGACAACGACCCTAAGCACACAAGTCGTTCTACCAAAGAATGGTTAAAGAAGAATAAAGTTAATGTTTTGGAATGGCCAAGTCAAAGTCCTGACCTTAATCCAATTGAAAGGTTGTGGAAGGACCTGAAGCGAGCAGTTCATGTGAGGAAACCCACTAACATCCCAGAGTTGAAGCTGTTCTGTACGGAGGAATGGGCTAAAATTCCTCCAAGCCAGTGTGCAGGACTGATCCACAGTTACCAGAAACGTTTGGTTTCAGTTATTGCTGCACATTGGGGTCACACCAGATACTGTAAAAGGTTCACATACTTTTGCCACTCACAGATATGTAATATTGGATCATTTTCTTCAATAAATAAATTACCAAGTATAATATTTTTGTCTCAATTGTTTAACTGGGTTCTCTTTATCTACTTTTAAGACTTGTGTGAAAATCTGATGATGTTTTAAGTCACATTTATACAGAAATATTGAAAATTCTAAAGGGTTCACAAACTTTCAAGCACCACTGTAGATGCAAGTTTTTTGTTTGTCAGGAATCATCAGTACAGCAGTTTTTGTTGATCAGGTTATATTAGTGGTTGTTTTTGTTTCTTCCTTCCCCCTCCCGCTTCTTCACTGTATAACTAAGGATGTAAGATTATAAGTTATTACCACATATTCACATTTTCTGATAGGGCTCACAGTGCATGTTAGCTATTTGGTTTGTGAAAACGTGTGAGTGAGCTGTTTGTGTAATTAAAATTTTTTATAATGTAGAGGATATTGCGTGGTGGCGCGAAGATATGAAGTTTATTTTCAAGTGGTGAATGTATATTTCACGAGTGAGCAAATGAGTGAAGTATTTTTCAACACAAAGCTAAACTTCATATCTTTGTGCAACCATGTAATGTTCTTTATATTATATAGGTACATTCATTAAAAATAATTTTGAACTGGTTCGCCATTTTGACAATGCGTGTCTAGTCGGTGGGAAAACGCTGGGAGTCTGAGTGAAATATCAGGAAATGTCACTCAGATCCACAGTGTGTGGTTTTTTTTTTTGGTTTTTTTTTGTATTTTTCAAAAAAAGTTTTCATATCTTCAAGCCAACGTGTGATTTGATTTTTATAAAAAAATTTTTATTTTTACAATGGAGACACATTCGCAAATAATAAGTACCCAAATTTATCAAAACAATTCATTGATATCCTCACTACATGTTAATAAAAATATATGAGAATGAGGACAGACAGACTATATAGGTGATGATGAAATTGAGAGCAAGTCTGTGACTGGTCTTGTATTTAGTGTATAGCTATAGGTATGTGTATATGTATGTACTGTATATATGTATTGTATGTGTGTCTATATGCATAACATAAGTATCTGTATATATGATTTGGTCGATATTATACCATGTCGGTATGTTTTGGTATGTTGGTATGTTTTCTTTTTTGTTTATTGCTTTTGTTTTCTTTTGTGTGTATATATAGTTTATTATGGTGGAAAGTGACATGTGATTAGCGGTGGTATAGAGGGTTAGGATTGGATAAGTTATTACTTCTTCCTAATCCTTTCTGAGCATTATGTTATTGCCTTGTGGCTACGCTATTCTGTTTGTTTATGACGATGTTTTGATTATTGCATTTTTTTAATTTAAATTTTTGTTTTTATATCTTCTTTATTGTTCAGAATAAAGTAATCAATCAACCACATGTTGAAAAATGTTACCCAACGTCCCGGATGTAGTTCGTATGAAAAATACGAGAGGCGTATTTCCCAGTAAAACACTCGTCCATATAATTTTAAAAAAGTGTGTGGGTTTATTTTTTATTTTTTGTCCCTGTAATCTTTTTTTTTTTTCTTTTGTTGATTTTTTTTAAAGAATAATGTTGCATGTTTAAAGCGTGGCAGAGCTCCTAGAAATAATGTGATCCATACCTATTTATCTGTAGTCTAATACTGATGTCACTATTCCAGATTTCATTATTCTTCCCTTATTAGGTACATTTTCAGTTCCTGATCGACTTGGTTTGAAGATGTCTTTTATTTGTTTAAAACCGGTAGCTGTGTAGTTGTTGGTCTTGTGTTTTGGAGTTGCTCAGTGGCTTGTGATGAGAACAGTGCTATGCTGTATGGTGTCCTCAAGGCTCTCGCTTCATATGTTGACGTGCCAGTGCCCTCCCCATCCCCCACAGCCAATCAAAGAGCCAGGCCAGCTTTGTCTCCTGCCAAGAGAGCCTTCACTTTATCTTATGCAGATTAGCCATGTGCTGCTTTTATTTATTTTATTTTTCAATTTGGACTCTGGAAAATGTCAAGAGCTGCTATGGCTCAGCCTTTTAAAACTGGGGTTGTTTATCAAACCAGGCCGTCTGTCAGTCCTGCAGGGAAATAAAAACAGCTTATATAAAAAACACGAGGACTGGGCAGTATTACAGTATGATATTGATATTGTGCTGCAATACATTTTTCTAAGATATTATATTTCTCTGATCAGTATTTTTATAACAGTTATGTAAAGCAGCAGGTTAAGATTATGATACTGTATGGAAGTGTTTTCCCTCCTTTTCAATGTTAAGCATTTTTATAAACTTTTTTTTAAACAAGTAGTATTGAATATTTGTTTAAAAAACACCTCTGTTCTGTTCGTAGTTAGTCAGCAAACCTGTATTTTTGCGATGTGTATTATGTAGCATATGCCGCTTTTCCACTACCAACGCGGCTGAGTTGGGCTGAAGGCCTCTGCATGCTCGTGCGACAAGGCTTTCGCAGATAGCTTTTCGCAGACAGTTGTAATTTATTGTTGAGCGGGGATAATAGGCGTGCGCGATGTTATTCACCGGCACAACGCAAGGGGGCGCAAAGTCGCTAGGAGTAGTTGGTGGGTGTGGTTAGTGGAGTGTTTATCCTCCGGTTACTTAGAATGACTAGAACTTTTTTTTTATAATGACTAGAACTGGAGTCGTATAGATGTACGTACTTCTTCAATCAACCGCTCTTCATGCTGCTCCATCTTTGCTCATGTTTTTAAAAATGCCGGTCGTGAAAACAAACCAAACCGGGAAAGTAGTGAAGCGGAAGTGCGTGTACAGCGGATGTAGAGTGGACCAATCAGAGCCCTCTTGTCTGCGACGCTGTCTGCGAGGCTTCTGCGGTGGTCACAATTTTTGGGAGGTGCGCGCAGAGCGTCTGCGAAGGTGGGGGGGCTACGCAGACACTGTCTGCAACGCTATCTGCGAGGACTGGGTTGTCAGCATAAATTGGCCTTCAGCCGTGCCGTGCTGAGTCGAGCTGAGTGGGGCTGTTGGAGTTGCATTTCGACTACAACCGCGCTGAACCGTGCTGGCTGGAAGTGGGTGGACACATTGGGTGGAGTTAGCGAAAGTGGGTGGACGTCAGGCGATGTCGTTAGGCGGCGCAAACGGTGACATCAGTGACCTTTTAAGCGGTAGTCTCACAACCCGGAGAGTAAATAATAAACATGGAGGACATGGTGTCGTTAGTGTTGCTGGTCTTGGTTCTGTGGCTTGTTGTCACCGACAATGCCAACAGATACTGGCAAGAGCGTATAGATGAGGCGAGGCGCATAATGCTTCAGAAATTCTCGTAATTCGTAATTCTCCTTCTTCCGGGTTTACGGTGTTTACAGATCCCAGCGTGCTCGCGGGGCGTGTGTGGGCATGTGAGGACACTCCTCCTCACCAATCAGTGCACAGGGGAGTGTCTCCTCATGCCCCTAGCCTCACTCAGCTCGGTTTGGCTCGCTTCAGCCCCACTCCAAAACCGTGCGAGTTTTGGGGGCTGAGCAGGGCTGAAGCGAGCTGAGTCGTGCTGTTCTTAGATGGTCGAAACGCGAGCCTTGTCGGGCTGAAGTGAGCTGAAAAAGGGTAGTGGAAAAGGGCCATTAGACGTGTTCAGGTACTGTGATGTGATGTGACGTGATGTTTTGGCTTGATCACTGATTCCTAATAAACACACTTGGATATTTGTAGACTCTTATTGTGATTTTTTTTTTTTTTTTAAAGGGACAATAATTGTCTTTTGTAATGGCAGTTAAGTCATTGTTAGTTGTTTTTTAAAATGTTATTGAAATGGTTTGAAGAATTTGACCTCTGACTCCTTTGAGAATGGAAGTGGCTTCCTTTCAAATAGCATGACACTTGTCTTAGTTGCTTTGACCTTATTTTTGGTGTCCTGAATATTAAATATTCCCACTATTTTATTTATAAGTCAAATTACTCATTTAATGTAGATTAAGTGTTCTACACAAAAAGGACATTTTTCTAATAAAATGTCTGTTCTGCTTATTTCAAGTCATTTATCAGGTCAGCATCTGTAAGATATATAATTTTAAACAGGAAAGTTTTTTTGAGTTGATTTTGAAGGATGATTTGTTGGCTCTGTTTGAAAAATCTATCCCTCGTCCTGGTGCATGTCTATACCGTCTATCTTGAGTCACATTGCAAAACATTCCCAGCTAATGGCGTTATGGCTCATGTCATTCATTCGGTGCCAAGAATGCTTGGGGAAGCCAACTTGGCTCAGGCTCAAACAAAAGTACAGCTGGGATGTGTTAAATATTCGGCAGACTGGGCCATTGGAAATGAGTTATATATAGCACTCTTGACTTCCTTAACTAAGGCAGAAAAAGGTAACACTCAGGTTAATAACCGTGGGAAAGTGTTTGTTTTCTGTGTCTCCTTAATTTCTTTCTTCTTACTCTTCACTTACTGAATTTTTTTTTTTTTTGACCTATTGGCCCTGTTATCGATACCAGCTCCCAGTGTTCCAGTAGCTTTTGACCAATTACAGTATAAACCTGAACAGAAAAAGCAAGTTTTAAATGAAAGCTATGGACTAATGTCGTGTGTGTTAGCACAATATGCCATAGTTTTATTA
Source organism: Neoarius graeffei (assembly GCF_027579695.1). Classification (NCBI taxonomy): domain Eukaryota; kingdom Metazoa; phylum Chordata; class Actinopteri; order Siluriformes; family Ariidae; genus Neoarius; species Neoarius graeffei. Next base: position 64,839,661 of record NC_083573.1, on the reverse strand, counting down.
ACCTTTTTTTTTTTTTGTACAATGTGAGAAATGCTCTACCATTTTGATCAATAAAATGTTTTTATCTGAATGTGTGAAACCAAAAGGATGCAAACTATTAAAATAGATTTTGGATTTCTTTTTTAGTTTTTTGACCAATTTGTAGATTTGTTTTTAGCCAAAAATGTTCATTTCTGTTTATCAGTGGAATGGATGGCACATTTGTGTAGTTGCTGCTTTGCCGCTCCAGGGACCTGGTTTGATCCTGAGCTGTGTGGAGTTTCACGTATTCTTCCTGTGTCTTCATTAGTTTCCTCCAGGTTCTCCAGTTTCCTCCCACTTCGCAAAATGTGAATATAGTTGTGAAACACATTCCAGGAACACTGGCTATGATCTGGATTAACCACCACCCTGACCAGGATAAAGCAATTACTGATGATAAATGAAAGAAAAAACTACTTTAATATCATTCCACACACCTTTTATACAGTAAAAATCCTTTCGTATATATATATATATATATATATATATATATATATATATATATATATATATCATCTCATTATCTGTAGCCGCTTTATCCTGTTCTACAGGGTCGCAGGCAAGCTGGAGCCTATCCCAGCTGACTACGGGCGAAAGGTGGGGTACACCCTGGACAAGTCGCCAGGTCATCACAGGGCTGACACATAGGTGGGGTTTACATTAGACCATATCAGCGGATCATCAGATTAACGTTTTTAAAAACGATTAGCGTGCACACAGCAACGCCAATACACGGATACGCTAATCACATGACTAATTCGGCACGTAAGTTGAAATGTGTCAGTGCGGCTCAGCGCTTCCTCCTCAGCGGCTGCGCTCCAAATCACTCCGCCCTGAACAGCAAGTGCCCTCTGGAGGGTGCGCACTCCGGCCCTGCGCAGCTCACAGAGCGCTCGAGTGAAGCACACGAGCAGTGATTCGGGACTGAGCCGCTGTGTGTGAGATCCCAGTGCATATCGGGCATGCGCAAGTCACTTACCACTTGCAAGTGGAAGGATGGCAAGCCTAAAGACAATCATAACTACACAATGGGCAGTATTTGCATCAGTATTTGCAGTATTTTCATACTTTTATACTCTTTAATGAAAGGTGATACAAGGCGGAAGTCCGCGCCGTTTTTCAGCAGTCGCGTCACATGACCAACGCCAGCAAATCAGGAAGGTGGATGTCACAGTGACGTTGTCCAATGACGACGCCAGCTAGAGCTCAGCACAGCGTATCCGCGTATCCTCAATGTTTACACAGCACCGGATCAGACACGAACTGGATTGAATACGTGGGCTCTGGCGGATTCCCGTTTCCCGGCGTTTTAATGTGAACGGACAGTGCATCCGCGAAGAAAACGAGACAGATACGGTTTAATGTAAACTTGGCCATAGACACAGACAACCATTCACACTCACATTCACACCTACGGTCAATTTAGAGTCACCAGTTAACCTAACCTGCATGTCTTTGGACTGTGGGGGAAACCGGAGCACCCGGAGGAAACCCACGCGGACACGGGGAGAACATGCAAACTCCGCACAGAAAGGCCCTCGTTGGCCACGGGGCTCGAACCCAGACCTTCTTGCTATGAGGCGACAGCGCTAACCACTACACCACTGTGCCACCCCTATATATATATTTTTGCCACGTTGCCCACCTCAGTTTGAAATCAGTTCTGAGATTGGGTGGCCGACTAGAAGCCTTTGAACTACAGTTCATGTCTATAGAAGTAGTTGGTTCTGGGTTCCAGCTATATTTGTTGAAGGTGGTTAACTTGGTAAACATTCATCTTGTGCTTCCTTTTCAATGGAGGATCTTCAAGAGCGAGAGGAATTCTGTGTAGAGCTGAAACTGACAGCCCTTTTATAATGTGGTGCTTAAAAATTTAATTGCTGGTTTTTTTTATTGATTTGTCTTCCATATTCGTAATGGTTCTAATTATGTATGATTTGCGTTGGATATTGGATCGGAACTGACAGTTTTATTAAAAGTTTTACGGCATACTGTAATTTAGCTGATGGGTTAAAGTAAAATGGTCATATTACCATGTATTTTGTATGCTCTGCATCTTGTCGCAAAAAGAGTTTTCTTTTTATATTACAGACCCGAATTCTTGATTCTGTCTTGTACAACTTTTACTTAATGAAAACATGTGTAATGCATGCTCCAATCACATTTATGTTGGTTCCATAGACTTCAGGTGCTTTGGATCAGATGGGGAAGATGCGAGGCCAGTCGTATGGAGCAGGCAGTCCATACTCTCAGCAACCCCACCAAGGACCTCCAGGGGGCCAGCAGGGTCCTGCATATCCAGGCCAGGGTTATGGAGCTCCTGGCCCTCAGAGATACCCCATGGGCATGCAGGGTCGCATACAGTATGGCCAACAGGTCAGTGTTTCCTAATACATAATGAAATTTATGAGGAAGGCAGTCATTGTAGGTGCAGAATCTATTCAACGTAAAAGTCTGGCTACTTATGATGTGCATGAATATTCTGAGAGAGAGGTGGATAAAAATTAATAAAAATAGAAATTCCCATTAGTTTTTGTTCTGTTCGTGTTAGATTGTCTCCCTCTGTATAGAAGGGTAAACTTGGAATGTAAGTTCTGTTGCAGCTTTTTGAAGTTGGACCCTTTGCTGCAAGGCTGCTATGCCATAATGCAATAGACTAGATAACTTTTTTGCAGTTATGAATAACAAATGTTATTGAAGAAGACAGCTCTCTACTGCAAGGAAGAGTTTCCTTAAAGAGATTGTGATCAACTTTGCAATTGATCACTCGCTGGCCATCATGGCAGTTGTCCTTAACTTTGTTTTTATGAGAACTAAAAGGGTTTTAATAAGTTAATTTTGCAAATTTATCAAGCCTGCTTTAGATTTAATGAGTGTGGTGTTGCTCATTTGTGTAGATGGCATATGGACAGCAGGGACCAGGTGGTTATGGGCAGCAGGGGCAGCAGCCTTATTACAGTCAGCAAGGCCCAGGCACTCACCCGGGTCAACAACAGTCACCGTATCCTCACCCTCCCCAGCCATCTGCCCCTCACGGACAGGGTGGCCATCCCTACCCACAACCCCACATGCCTCAGCAGTCCCAGGGCCCACTGGGAGCACCCCCACCCGGGTCCTCCCAATCCCAACCTCCTTACTCTCAGCCCCCTACACCACAGTCTACTCAGTCCCCATATCCTCAGCAACAGACGCCCCAGTCCCAGCCTCCTCCGCAGGGAGCCTCTCAAGCTCCTCCAGCATCACAGGCCCAGTCCAACTATACTCACAGCCAAGGAGCCCAACAACCACCACCATCACAACAGACCCCGCAGGCACCGACGCCAGCCTCCCAGCAGCCCACAGTGCAGGGGCCGCCATCCTCATACTCCCAGAATCCTTCGCAGCAGCAGCAGTCGTCTTATCAGCGTTTTCCTCCTCCGCCTCAGGTAATTTTGGGGCTTACAGTTCACCATGCTACAAGACCGTATCTATCTATCTATCTATCTATGGCTGACACATTCTAACTGCACTTTGTCTAGAAAGGTGGTTCCTTGCTAGTTTAGAAATAGAGCTGTTTGGTGGCCCTTACAAACCCAATAAAGATGGTGAGAATTGAAAATGTTTTGAGTATTGTTTGAATGCAAGATAAGTGTATATACAAGTGTTTGTTTATAAATGAACCTTTTTCCTAGGCTCCTTTTGAATAGTACTGGCGGTCCAAATTTGGTGAATAATGATTATGAAAACCATTCTGGGAATGAGAAGTTATAAGGTCAATAGAAATTTCTTGTAAGTCATAATGTTCTCATTATTCTGACTTGGAGTTAACTATTGAATAATTGAGAATCTGGATGAATATCTGTCAAAATGCATTCGTTGAAATATCAGTTGTGTGTCAGAGGTGCTTTTTAAAGCCTGATTTGTTCCCTGAATGCATGACAACATATATGAATGCTTTTATATAAAATACCCATACACACACACACACACACACACACACACGTGTCCACTAAGGGATAGAATGCAAACAACGAAATGAAGGTTTCCCTGTAAATCGAATGGCAAGAGGCAGCAAAGTACTTCACTAATTAGCGTTTCATGCTCACGATGACAAGTGGAGCAGCGCTCTTGGATTATTCTATCTCCCTGCATGGGCTTGAAGTTATTTTTCTGCAGCATTTTCCTGATGCTTTGTGCTTATTATAGTAGTGGATTGGAGCAATGCCAGCTTTGCAGTTAGATTAAATAACTTTTTTGAAAGCAAGAGTGGACCCATCATACGTTTATTAATTTGCCCACTGGGCTTGGCTCCAACATTCTTGCCCCAATCCCATGCTTTGGGTGCCATTTAGTTGCTCAAGTTGATTGTTTCTGCATACCTCTGTGTTCTTGAATCAGGAGAGATCATCTGTTATAATGAGAGTACTTGCAAGGGCTAGAAAGGGTTACCCAAAGAGGGATCTACATCTATTTGGTCTTCCTGTTGGTTGAATTAATCAGCAAGTTTGCATGTGTCCCTCACTTTCCAGGAGATTTCCCAGGAATCCTTTAGCTCACAGTCCAGCGCTACTGCCTCCAGTCAACCTGTGGCCTCCACGAAGAGCTCCTCTGAGGACATGCAGGGACGACCGTCCAGTCTACCTGTAAGTCTTGTTTCATTTCCTGTCCTCACACGGGTGCACAAGTGTGCTCATGTTTTGAGGTACTCCAGTGTTTGCAGTGTAATTTAAGTATGCAGTGTGAAATCTGTCAAATTTCCACATATGAGGCGAGTTCTGTTTCTGTCTAAACAGTTACAAACTGTGAGACGTCATTAAGGAACATCCTCATTAGCTGCTCTGTCAGGTTGAGGGATTCCTAATGGCTCTGGGCGAAAGGGGAGAAAAGTGTGTTTTTCTTTTCTTATGTTAATAATGATTGTTCTGTTGTATCAGAATCCTCAGAGGTATATCTCAACTCAGACTGACACCTCCTATTGATTTCTTTGTTTTCTTAATGAAATGGATTTGAACGTTGAAGGCTAGAGACAGACAACAGATGTTTTGACCACCGAGGCTTAGACAGATGGAGTGAACTTGTCTGCGCTGATTCAGCACATCTGCACTGTACCACTGTAGTCATGGCAACCTTGGAATGCTTTTTTTCTTTTTCCCCTCACTATCTTCATGTTGAGGTAAATAAGGCCAGCAGCGTGGTTGTGCTCACTGTTTGTGGCTCAGCAGAAGTAATTTGCTGTGTGTGAAAATGTCATTAATAAATATATATATATTTTTTAATACCTTTTGTACGAATTTTTCCATATTTGGTGTTTGAGGTTGCATGCTTTCATAAAATAGTTTATGAACCAAAGATGTGAAAGGCAAAAAATAAACTCATTTTAACACTAGCAGATATAGTATAGCGCACTGAGAATTTTTTAAAACATAACATTCTTTACAAAATACTATCGTGTTGTGCTATGAATGTAATGGTCCGAGAAGATCACAAGATCTACTGTTTCTCATGTAGCTGGATGAATGTTAGTTTATTTTTGTACTAGTTATTCAAACAAGTTATTTTTGTAGGTGTTGGATCTAAGTCATAAACCATTGGTTTTTTTTGTTTTTTTTTTGTTAAGGTGGAATATTGTAATGCATATTGTGTTCTGTGAAAATCCTAAATTTAAAATTCTGTGAAAATCTTCCACCCTTGCTATACTATACCTTCGCCAAATCTTTCCCATTTTTCATTTGTTGATAGGGTGATGTTTCATATATTTGCGCATACCTGCATTTCTGACCTTTTATCTCCCATTACTATTAAGTTTTTCCCAAATTATATTATTCAAATATTGCAGCTTAATCCTTGGGGTATTTTACATGTAAATTATGTGCTTATTGTTTTTAAATTGAGGTTTGCTCTTGAGGCTTATAAGTGCTCAGCTGTGTTCATCAGTTACACTTGGATTACTGCATTTTCATGGAAGAATCCATGTTTTGTGAATTGTATTAGTATTGTGTAGCTTGGTAGAGGGTAAAGTTTGTATTAAAAGAACAATCCTGAAAACTGTTAATCAGATTTTGAGAAGCAAAAATTGCTTAATTAAAATGGGAGACCTGCTGACATGAGGTACATTTGGTGCTAACATTGCTAACATGAGAAGGCTATCTAGACCTCTTATTTGGTAAGGGATTTGGGCCAAAAATAATTAGCTAACTGTTTGTTTGTGTGTGTGGGGGAAGCCCATTTTTAAGCAGTTGTCATACCAGACGCAAATAAAATCTGCCTGGTGAAGGAGTCCAGTCACCTGAATGAAAGAGGATGCGGTACGTGAAAGATTCTCTTCCGTGTGTAGTTAATTTCGCATCCTTTTGATTTCACTTTGCATGAAGTTCTTCTAGATTAATTTTTAATTCTGCAAATCTGCCAATCTTGGAAGTGTGTGCAACAGAAAATGAGTGCAGGGTTGGGTCACATGTTTCTGGAATACTCAACAAGGAAGAAGTGCTTATTATCCAACGTATTTCATCCAATACTGCTGACACCTTTCTGTTTCAGTCAGCATTAACTTTTTCAGCAGTCTGTGCTACAGTAGCTCTTCTGTGGGATTGGATCATACGGGTTAGCCTTCAACACCCCTGATCCTGTCGCTGGTTCACCGGTTGTCCTTCCTTGGACCACTTTTGGTAGGTACTAACCACTGCATACTGGGAACACCCCACAAGGTGTGCTATTTTGGAGATGCTGAGACCCAGTCATCTAGCCATCACAATTTGACCCTTGTCAAAGTTGCTCAGATCCTCACACTTGCCCATTTTTCCTGCTTCCAGCACATCAACTTCTCTTGCTGCCTAATATATCCCACCCCCTTAACAGGTGCCATTGTAATGAGTGAATCTTCTATTATATATAAAACATGTTTGTGTCCTTTAGCCGAGCCTGCTTTTCGGGGAGAATTATCACCGAAAACTGTGTGTGTGTGGGGGGGTGAATCGGCATGGAGGGTAAAGAGGATGAGCGGACTGGAGAGGCTTGTGCAAGCAACATGTTTGTGCAATCAGAATTATGTTGGAGGAGAAAGTGGAGAGAAGTAGGAAGTGATTTGAGGCAGAATAGCATGGACTTTAGACACTGTAGACAGCGACGTTTGAATTTTGCTGGGCTCAAAAAGAAGAATGTCAAGGTCAAAAAATGTTAAATCCCTTTCCAACTGTTCTGGCTGTCCCTTTTACACATGCATCAATTCTGGCTTTGTTGCTACCAATTGTTCTGATGGCTCAAAGGCAGAACAACACAGACACGCACGCACTCCATCCCTTGTTCCACGTTCGGATGTTTTATACAGGATGAGAATCGAAATAAAGGCGTAAGATTCTTGCCTTGAACAGGCCGTGTAGAAGGGGCTATGAATGTCTCATCTCATCTGTAGCCGCTTTATCCTGTTCTACAGGGTCGCAGGCAAGCTGGAGCCTATCCCAGCTGACTATGGGCGAAAGGCGGGGTACACCCTGGACAAGTCGCCAGGTCATCACGGGGCTGACACATACACAGACAACCATTCACACTCACATTCACACCTACGGTCAATTTAGAGCCACCAGTTAACCTAACCTGCATGTCTTTGGACTGTGGGGGAAACCGGAGCACCCGGAGGAAACCCACGCGGACACGGGGAGAACATGCAAACTCCACACAGAAAGGCCCTCGCCGGCCACGGGGCTCGAACCCAGACCTTCTTGCTGTGAGGCGACAGCACTAACCACTACACCACCATGCCGCCCCGGCTATGAATGTGCCAAGTGAATTTACTAATGTATTTAACGTGCAACGGCACTTTGCAGGGATTAGTCAGCAGTGTCTGTCACTTGCAAACCACCAACTAGCTTGCTAGCTAAGAATAACACTTCACTGAACTACTACTTTTTCTCCAGGAACACATTACACCACACACAATCGCATTATTATTAGGGCCCGAGCCCTATGGGCGAAGGCCCTATTGTTCTTGTAAGAGTTCACTATTCTTCTTCTTCTTCCGTCTTCTTCTTCTTTATTTTTCTCCGCTGTTGGGCCATTTTCGGGGCGCTTGCCATGGGCGAAAACGCACGAAATTTGGCACCAGTTCCGAGAATTGCCACCGCTACTCAGAACCAGAAGCCCAAACTTGGCCGGGGCTCAGGGCCTCTATAGCGCCCCCTAAGTCGTTGTGATTTTGGCCTCCCGCATTACGGTGCCTGGGTGCCATGTAGTTTGTAGTAGTGGCATGCCATTTGGTACGCATATGTATCTCACTAAGCCGGACAAAAATGTAATGCCAATGCATTAGCCACGCCCAACAGGAAGTGAGGTAATTTCACTTTTGTGCGAAATGCATGGCCACGAAGACTGCGCTACTCCTCCTAGACCGTTCATAGGAATGTCACCAAAATTGATACACATCATCTACAGACATGGCTGACAAAAGTTACTAAATACGTTTCACGTAGGATAAACCGTTCAGAAGTTATACGTCAATCAATTTTCGATGCAAAATTTTACATGCTTAAAAATTCATAACAAATCTTCTGATTGCTCAAAACTGCTCATCCTTCGCACGCAAATCACTCATTGGGCTTCTGACATGTTACCCAATTTCTGTGATATTTCGCCACTGGGGGCGCTATTTTTGGGCAAAAAATCCAATCTTTCCTCAAATTTGGTCAAACTTCACGGCCACCCTCTTACTACCTCCCATGTCATGTATACCACATTTTGGGAATTTTCGTCCATGGGGGGCGCTGTTTTTGGCCGACGCAATTGCTCCAAAACGGGTTTTTGGTAAATAATTCCTTAATGCTTCTCCTTCACACCACTACCTTGTGATAGTACGTTGCTGTTGTAGACACTTATTTTTCCAACTCATAATCGCTCATGTACAGCATAGCGCCACCTACTGACATGGGAAAAGCCAAAAAATTTATTCTTCAAAAATCTATATCTCATCTTCTATTTACTCAATTGTCATCAAACTTCATACGCAAACTCTTCATAGCTCACCTGACATATACGCCAAATTTTGTGCACTTTCGCCACTGGGGGCGCTATTTTTGGGCAAAAAATCCAATCTTTCCTCAAATTTGGTCAAACTTCACGGCCACCCTCTTACTACCTCCCATGTCATGTTTACCACATTTTGGGAATTTTCGTCCATGGGGGGCGCTGTTTTTGGCCGACGCAATTGCTCCAAAACGGGTTTTTGGTAAATAATTCCATAATGCTTTTCCTTCACACCACTACCTTGTGATAGTACGTTGCTGTTGTGGACACTTATTTTTCCAACTCATAATCGCTCATGTACAGCATTGCGCCACCTACTGACATGGGAAAAACCACAAAATTTATTCTTCAAAAATCTATATCTCATCTTCTATTTACTCAATTGTCATCAAACTTCATACGCAAACTCTTCATAGCTCACCTGACATATACGCCAAATTTTGTGCACTTTCGCCCCTGGGGGTGCTGGTTATGGCACAAATGATATTGCAGCTTCTGATTTGTCAAACTTGGCAAGCAAACTCTTTTCAAGACCCTTACTGGGGCGCTTGCCATGGTCGACAACGCACGAAATTTGGCTCCTTTTTCTTAGACTGCCAACCCTACTGAGAACCAGAAGCCCAGATCCAGGCGGGCCTCAGGGCCTCTATAGCGCCCCCCGAGCACCGTACAGTGCGAGACCCTATTGTTACCATGTGTCCAATTCTGTGCTTTGTCGCCATTGTGGGGGTAATGTCTCTTGCCGAAGAAGCTGTGGAAGGTATTTCGCGGGGACGCATGCCCCCGCCCCCCTTGGCCGCTGGCGCGAGGGCCCGTCGAGGCCGCTTGCGGCTTTAATTTATTTTATGCTTTATCCTGGTGGACAAATTGAAAAGGCAAAAATCCGCCATGGTAATAGTTTCATGCAAAACCTAGATAGCTACTGTGGTACTCTTGAGGAGGATAATGTTCAGTTTATATTGTACCTTTCTCACACCCAAGGTCACTTTACAGTTACAAACAGACGAGGGAGAAAAAAAGTCCTCAAAGTGGTCAGGATGTAACTCCAGTGGTGTAGCTGCTTGCAGTCCCACTTAAGGCACACAGAGGTATGACCCACACAGCCACAATGCCACCAGGCATAACGTTCCAAGCGCTTTTCCCATGCATCTGCAAAGTGAGTACAGAAACATTACCGTATAGAGCACTGGGCAGCCCTGACAATGGCAGTAGGCATACTGTAGTCCATAGTGAGCAAGAGGACATGCATCAGTCATGGTGGGCCAAGGCCTGGGGAAACTCTCAGCCAGAAATGGAAACAAGAAGGATGACTGCTCATCTTTTTCAAGCTGATGCTTTGTTCAGAATTGAATCTGAGCATTGGTTTCACCAATCTTGTGCAATGGGTTTAGCTGAAAAAGCATGGCCAAAGCACTGAGGCCTGTTTAACTAGGAGATGGAGAATACACAAAGACTGTTCTTACAGACTGAATACCATCATGCCTTCTACCCAAGCATTTTTCAATAAGCTAGTATCTTCTGTTGAAGCACTTCGGCATGATTGCTTAACTCGTAAGGGTATTGCTAGCCAGGTTTCCGTTTAGCTGATGATAAATATGCAGGCCTACAGGCTACCACTTTTGTGGCTAAAAAATGGTGTTAACTGTATTCCCATTAGCATGCATTAATGGTCTGGTTTAACCAGTCCACCTAGTTTTCCTAATCTTTTATTTATTGTTGTGTGTTTTGATTTTTTTAAAAGATCAAAACATTTTAAGATTTGTTCCATGTTAATTCCTTGTGTCTTATTTTGTGTGTAGGATCTGTCGGGCTCTATTGATGACCTGCCCACTGGTACAGAGGGAGCGCTCAGTCCTGGTGTTAGTACATCTGGAGTGTCTAGCAGTCAGGGTGAGCAGAGCAACCCAGCACAGTCTCCGTTTTCCCCTCACACGTCCCCTCATCTACCAGGCATCCGTGGCCCTTCACCCTCCCCTGTCGGCTCACCTGCTAGTGCCACGGCATCCCGCTCCGGACCCCTCTCTCCAGCAGCCATGCCAGGTAAGAGAGCAGAAGACTATTATCAGGGAGGGCAGATGAAGTTTCCACGTGTCCATTTTGTATTTATTCACTTTAAGCCTCGGTCACAACCGGCCGTACGTGCTTTTACGGCCGGTTGTGACCGACATCACATAAATCTACGTGCAAAAACCGCAAGAAACGCACGGAGGGCGCGCGTTAGGGGTGTGCAAAAATATCGATACGGCGATATATCGCGATACTTTGTCTTCTGATTCAATATCGATACTCAAAATTTGAATATCGATATTTTTTCAAATAATAAATCATGTTTCAGACGGGTTGTAAATCCAGTACGACTTCCGCACCTCCGCTCCGCGAGGTGTCGCTGTGCCGCTCCCTCACTGCAAGGCACTCTTCGTCTTCTCTTTTTTCCCCGGCGGTTGCAGTGAGGAAAAAAAAACAAGCAAGCATGGCTGTTAACGTAAACCTAGAGACGCCGCCAAACTTTAAGGCAGATGTTTGGAGGCACTTTGGATTCCAAAGGAAAGGAGAAAAAAACAGTGAGCCGGTGTTCTGTAAAGTTATCCTACCTCTTGGATTTGTCCTACCAAGCCTACTGCGCATGCGCGAAATCCAGGAGGGTAGGAAAATTCAACAGTAGTTTTGTTCTACCGAGCAGCTGGGCTGATAGAAAATCGGTGAGTATTTCACGCATTTGCCGATTTTTATGTTTTGTGCGTATTGGTCGAGTCTTTGGCCGAGTCAAATAATTTGTAATGACTTGTTTTGAATAATAAACCGGTCTGTATGAGAACTTGCTAATTCATGTGTTCTGCGCATGCGCAGTAGGCTTCGCGCATGCGCAGTAGGAGACTAAGCTGCACACTGCACTTTTCAATGTGTTTCAGACAGTGTGTTGTTCCTGCAAAATAAGCACAAGTTAAATGTTCTCAGGTATATGTTCTCAAGTTTACAAAGAACAAATTGATATTAGTGTTAGCACTGAAATGTATGTGCAGTCTGCAGTGCAAGTTTTAAGTCTTCATAAAACAATTTGATTCTGCTTGTTAAGCAGCACTGATGTGTCCATGCTTACAGAAAAGTTGATAATACTAGCACAGAAATGGGAATTTTCTGTATGTTGTAGTGAAGCAACTCTTGGTTTTGCCAGCAGTGGAATAGAGACAAATGTATGTCTGGCAAGAGTGTGTAGTTATGTATGTGAAATGTAATTTTACAGTGGTCAATAAATTCTGATGTTCTTCAGTGACACAGATATCGTGATGTGGTTGAAATTTCTTGCAATATATAGATTATCGCAGAATCGCTGTACCGTGATATTATCGTTATCGTGGGCAAAATATCGCCATAGTATCGTATCGTGAGGTATCTGGTGATACCCAGCCCTAGCGCGCGTGTGACGTGCTGATTTTCGAGCCGTAGACTGGCCGCAGACCGGCTGCAGAGGTTCTTTGTCATGTCAAACAAACTCTACGGGCGCTTACGTTTTTTTTCAGGTTGCAAGACAAACTTCCGGCCAACGTGTGTCTTTCTCCATGAACAAAAAAAACACAGCGATTTGGGAAACGCCAAAAATCGCACGGCCAAAAAATCGTACGTCCGGTTGTGACTTAGGCTTTAGGTTTGCATTTTGCTTATAGTAAGCTTTAGTTTGTGGTAAACTGTGTTGGGTTGAGTGTGGTGTGGTGGGTTTTTTTTTTATTTATTTTTTAAATTATTTATTCACCCCAGGAAACCAGATGCCTCCCCGGCCCCCTAGTGGTCAGTCTGATGGTATTTTGCACCCTGGTATGAATCAGCCTGGCATGGGCCAGGACAGAGGTAAAGCCTGGTGTTATATAATATAAGTATTTTATGCCATTATTCTTCTTGCTTCTTTATTTACCTTTTTTCCATTTTTTTTTTTTCATGAAAAACAGGATTCATGCAAAGGAACCAAATGCCACCTTATGGCTCTCCTCAGTCCAGCTCTGCATTGTCACCTCGGCAGTCATCTGGAGGTCAGTTGCATGGTGGAATGGGACCTTTTCAGCAGAATAACTCCTTGGGCAGCTATGGACCCCAGGGTGGCCAATATGGCCCACAAGGTGAGCAGTTCAAAGCTAATAACGCGGTTGTAAAGTCAGTGAGTGAAGTATTCGCTGTTAAGAACAAAACCCAGAGGATGTGTTTCATACATATAAATAGAAGGAAACAAATTGAAAGCCATGACATGCTGAAGCTTTAAGTACACATACATGAAATGTTTTCTCAAAATTCTCTAAAAAGGTATGCATCAATGAATGTGGGTTTTACATCAGGGTAAAATAGATCACGGTCTTCCTTTTTTATATAATTCCTCTTTTCAAACATTTAAATATTATGTTAATTTTGCTAGCATACTACATCCTTGGAACTCCCAACCTTATATTAGTTTTAATACTACCTTAGTGTCTTATTTTAGTTTTATCTGGCAGGTATTTTCCAAGCATATAAGGTTGTTGATGATAAATATCAAGTGAGATATGATCCAGTTACTTGGGCATTGGTGCTTCTGCAAAACCGTAATTGCCATTGAATTTTATGTAACAGTACAAATCTGTGTTTGTGTTCATTACTAATTCTCATCATGTTGACTTCTGCAACATGGGATATTTATTATTTACTCAGTATTGTTTGCCCAGATCATGCTTTTGCTTTCATTAATGTTTCATCAATTATACTAATGATCACCTATTTGGCCAAACTGAATTTCACTGTACATTTACTTTTCTCATGCTTAATATTAGGTTGGTTAATTGTTAGAACTTGATTTAAATTGACTTAAGTCCATTTGACTGGTATGAAAAAATTTAATATATAATTACTTTGATAAACTTACTCAGATAAGTTTAAATCTAAGTGTATGTGTAAGAAGTTGGGATATGAAGAACTCATGTTTTGGAACTTTAGCTTGCTCTTGCGCTTTCTCCGTCTTGCTCTTTGAGAGCCCAATAGATCACAGTACAGCTATTTTTAGCCTGGGTGAAAAGAGGCAGCTGACGTAGCACAGCCCACGTCAGTTGAGCTGCCACTATGACTAGGTGCTACAGCAGCACTCCAGCCTGCTAGTACACTGAAGGCCCTGTAAACTGCTAGTGGGGTTTGATGTTTATGCTAATTTTATGAAACTAAGACACATAATTTATGAAATTGAGTCATAACCCTTGATTGTTTGTTATGGATAGTTTTATTGGGATTTAGTTTATTTTTCTGCCAAATGAGAGGCACTAAAGCAAAATGGCTGTATCAGGCCCTCTCTTGATTAGTTTAACAGAAGAAATTAAAGGGTGGTGCAGTTAGTGATGTTTCCGATATAGCTACATGAGGAGGTAATGGATTGTGTGTTGTTTAAAGCACACTGCATTTACTAGTATAGTACAATTTCCGTAAATGGTCAACTTAAACACACTTTTTCCTAATGTTAAAATTTTAGTTAAGCTTTGAATCATCTGGGGTCATAATTACTACTGTTGTTATTGTGATAAGACGTAATAAGCTTTTACCGTTAGTCATCAGTAATAAACACGTCATGTGTTACTAATTTGGGGGGGGGGGAGAGAAGTTTGATTTGTATACCACCGAGTGAACAAATTTGACCATAAACTGTACCCTGTAATAAGCTAGAAAAAAATCTGGTAGTCAAATTTAACCAAGTCTATTAAGGTCCAGACATTTAGAACTTTAGTAGAGCCAGTTCTTCTGTATGGCTCAGAAACCTGGACCCTAACTACCAAGCTTGAGGGTCGTCTTGACGGATGCTATACAAATCTGTTAAGAAGAGTACAGAACATCAGCTGGAGGGACCATGCCACTCTTGGCCAAATCTACGGAGGACTACCCCGAGTATCTCAGAAGCTTTAAGCAAAAGTGTCTACAGTTTGCTGGCCATTGCCATCGTGCTACAGACAAAGTAATTTCCTTTCTCCTTCTATGGCGCCCTTCTGGCAAAGTTGTATCCAGAAAGTTAACGTACCCAGACACCATTGCCAGTGACTTGGGCATCGATATTGAAGACCTGGGTTCAGCGATGCAGGACTGCTGTGTCTGGAGAGAGTTAGTCATGGGAATCTAGCCCACCCCTGTGGTCGAAGAATGATGATGACCATAAACTAGAAAAGTGTTTTGGCTTGATTAAACCTATTTATATGATTTCGTTTACTATTGTAGTACAATATATTAGACCCTTCCTTCCTGTTTCTGCAGGTTACCAAAGGCAACCAGGCTATGTTGGTATGCCCAATGCCAACTACCCAGGCCCTGGCATGGGAGCATCTATGAATCCTATGTCTGGGCAGGGAGGAGGGGCACCTTTTTCTGGAATGCCACCTAGTAGGATGCCACATGGACAGATGGGTGGACGTCCTTATGGTCCTAACATAGGGCCCAACATGGGTCCTAACATGGGCCCCAATATGGGCAGCATACCTCAACAGGTTGGTTCTGCGATGTGCCCTCCACCAGGCCTCAACAGAAAGCCGCAAGAAGCAGCAGCTGCCATGCAGCATGGATCTACCAATTCCATCCACAGCAGGTATGTTGATCAAAGTTCAGCCAGTGCACCAGTATGCATCATAAATTTGATCACGGTGTAGTACCAGCATGTATTATCCACTGCAGTTTCGTAGTGGTGAACTAGTATATGTAGTTCAAGTGTCCCTTGGGCCCTTCTTGGATTGAGAGCTTATCGTAGTTCAGGGTCTTTCTTACTTTGGTAACCTTTGGGGCTACGTCACTCCCAGTTGGCCCACTTTTGGTGAGGGGAGAGGTCAGAGAAAAATTGATCCTCATGGCTCCTATGAATGGGTGCCAAAAAACTAAATGTACCTTTCCTGGACCAGGACCCAGCCTGAGTGCCTGGAAAGTATCCCGTCACTGGGCCACGCAAGTAACCCTGTTGGGCTTTGCCTGAAATGGCAACGTGGAGCCATCTTGTGGACTTGCTACCTGCAAGATAAAGAGTGGGGTGGTCACATGCTCACGGGAGGATTTGTTAGTTTCATACCAGGGGCAGAAATGCCATAATTTGATTATTTAGCATTGCCTTTTGTCTTGCAGGATGCCTGGTTACCCCAACATGTCTCCTGGTATGATGGTTTCAGGACCTCCATATGGGCCCTCCATGAACAATATGCCAGGAATGATGAACACCCAGGGACCACCTTTCCCCATGGGTGGAAACATACCGAACAATAGCAGTGGTGAGCAGTCAAGTGCTAGATATGTTTTTCTGTATCTTCTTTTGTTAAAACTAAATTAGTATTTATTTATTTAATTTTATTTTATATATTAAGTGATTTATCTCCTGATATTGTTTTTCTATGTTTCTAGGTATGTCCCCTGGTCCAGAATTTAGTATGGATGGGAAACTTAACCAGGCACAAAAGATGAATAATAAGGCTGAAGGGACACCCAAGTCAGACTCCAAATCCAAGGTTTGCTTCCCAGGAAATGAGGAGTTTTATTCTGATTGGCTCTAACAAAGCACATGTATCATTTTTAAAGATGAAATCCGTCATTCAGTCGTAAAGTTGCTTGTGGTGTCATTTCATATGGCTGCATCAGTGAGGTTATTGGGACGCCTAGTCTGGTTTTAAACTCATGGTTTGATGGGCAAAGGTCAGACAAGGTTTCTGTCCTGGATGATTGATGATAGTAAATGCTGCAACTATTTTTGTGAAAACGTATTTGCTTTATATGGGGAAACAATTAAAAAAAAAAGTGAGCTGTCACCTCTGATTTACTTGTGTAATTCCTGTATAAAATCTACTTATGCCTAGAAGTCCAGCTCCTCCACAACAACCAATGAGAAGATCACTCGTTTGTATGAGCTTGGTTCTGAGCCTGAAAGGAAGATGTGGGTGGACCGTTATCTAGCATTCATTGACGAGAAGGCAATGGGCATGAACAACCTGCCTGCTGTTGGCCGCAGGCCCCTTGATCTCTTCCGCCTCTACATGTCCGTTAAGGAAATTGGAGGTCTCACACAGGTAAGAACACCAGCAGCTAGCGAGGTTGCATCCATCCTCATGTACAGCGGCCTCCACGATTATTGGCACCCCTGGTTAAGCTGTGTTAAAAGCCTTTAAATTCAATTTTTATTGCAGAAGCATAATCTCACACTGAAAATTGTAGAAAAATGTAACCTTTAACTCAAGTGAATTTAAAAAAAAAAAATTTAAAAATCCCTAACTAAGAAATAATTACTTTTCATAAAATCACCTGTTCCACAATTATTGGCACCCATAACAATTCCTAGAAAATAAATGTAATTGAAGCATTTTTGTCATTTCTACTGTAGTTTATAAAGTTGATCAGAGTATCTAGGATCCTTTAATTAGTAATTCCTCACATCCTGTTTCCCTGGGGTGTAAATATGATGTGACACAGAGGCCTATTTCTCTTATCCACTCTTCAACATGGGAAAGACAAGAGAACACACCATTCAAGTAAGGCAGGTGTGTGTCGACCTTCATAAGCCAGGCAATGGCTACAAGAAAATAGCCGCTCGCCTACACCTGCCCATATCTACAGTCAGAGGAATCAAGAAGTTTAAAACAACTGGAACAGTGGCAAACAAGCCTGGACGAGGATGTAAGTTCATCTTGCCACCACGCACCTTAAGGAGGATTGTAAGAGAATTAAAAATTTCTCCAAAGCTCGCTGTTAGAGAATTGCATCAGAGACTAGCATCTTGGGGTCACAAAGTGTCCATAACAACCATTAGGCGCTATCTGCATGTCAACAAGCTGTTTGGGAGGCATGCACAGAAAAAGCCTTTTCTCACTTACAAGCGTAAACGTCTGGAGTTCGCGGAGCGATACTGGGACTGTGCGCTTTGGTCAGATGAGACCAAGATAGAGCTTTTTGGCAATAAACACTCTAATACCCCTTTTCCACCAAATCAGTTCCAGGGCTGGTTCGGAGCTGGTGCTGGTTCACAACTCGTTCAACTTGCGAGCCAGCTGAGAACCAGCTTGCTTTTCCATCGCTCGCGGTGCTAAGAGAAGACACGTCATTATGTCGCTGTATATGCCAGTTATGTCGTTGTATACGTCATTACGTCGCTGTATACGTCAGTTACGTCGCTACGTTTGCATAAACCTTGGCGCGTATATCGAAGCAAAAACAACAATAGTAATGGATGACTTCGTGTTTGTACAGCTGCTGCTTCTCGTCGCTTAAAAATGGCGATCTTTCGCGGTCTTGTTATTGTTGTCGGTCTTAACAACTCCGCCCCCCCGCTGACGTAAGCGGTTCTTTCCTCTGGCCCAGCAGAGAGTTGGTGCTAGCCTGGAACCGGTTTTTCTGGCCCCAGAGCCAGTTCTTTGTCAGTGGAAACAGAAAACCCGGTTCCAAACTAAGCACTGGCCCCGAACCAGCCCTGGAACTGCTTTGGTGGAAAAGGGGCACAAGTGGGTCTGGCGTAACACAAGATGAGTATGCGGAAAAGCACCTCATACCCACTGTGAAGTATGGGGGAGGATCGGTGATGCTATGGGCCTGTTTCTCTTCCAGAGGCCCTGGGAACCTTGTTAGGGTGCATGGCATCATGAACCCTTTGAAATACCAGGACGTTTTAAATCAAAATCTGGTGGCCTCTGCCCGAAAGCTGAAGATGGGTCGTCACCGGGTCTTTCAGCAAGATAATGACCCTAAACATGGCCAAATCTCCACAAAAATGGTTCACCAGACACAAAATCAAGCTCCTCCCATGGCCATCTCAGTCCCCAGACCTCAACCCAGTTGAAAACTTGTGGGGTGAGCTGAAGAGGAGAGTGCATAGGAGAGGACCCAGGACTCTGGATGATTTAGAGAAATTGTGCAAAGAGGAATGGTCGAAGATCCCCCTCTCTGTATTCTCCCATCTTGTGAAATGTTGTAGGAGAATATTAAGTACTGTCTTTTGTTGGCAAAAGGGGATTGTACAAAGTATTAACATCAGGGGTGCCAGTAATTGTGGCATACATGATTTCATGTAAAATAATTTTTCTTAATGTGGGATTTTTTTCCCCCCCACTGAATAAATGCACTTGAATTAAAGGTTGGATTTTTCTCTGCTTTGTTGTCCTATATTATTTTAAAAAAAATTATTTATTAGAAGCCTAAGAGCATATCTTAACAGGAGGGGTGCCAATAATTGTGGAGGGCACTGTATACTCCAGCAGTCATGGTGAAGAACGAGAAACTTAACTGGCTAATAATTACTTTTGTCATATGGCTGCTTGTAGGTCAACAAGAACAAAAAGTGGCGAGAGCTTGCCACCAGTCTGAATGTTGGCACATCCAGCAGTGCAGCTAGCTCGTTAAAGAAGCAGTACATCCAGTGTCTGTATGCTTTTGAATGCAAGATTGAGCGTGGAGAAGATCCACCACCTGACATTATGTCTGCAGAGGGCAAGAAGAACCAGGCTAAGGTCCAGCCACCCTCCCCAGGTATGGCCATACGAAGTCAGTTATTTAGTTGCAAATTTGTTTCGTAGTTTTTCCTTCCTTACATATCTGATACCCCCCCCCCCCCCCCCCCCCCCTTTTTTTTTCTTGGTATAGCTGGATCTGGTTCCCTGCAAGGACCTCAGACTCCACAGTCCACAAGCAGTTCTATGGCTGAGAGTGGGGATTTGAAGCCTCCTACACCTGCTTCTACCCCACATAGCCAGATGCCCTCAATGCAAAGTGGCAGGTGAGTTCTGGCCATTTGTTGTGTATCATGGCAGTTCATCTTATTTGACTGCGAACAACTACTTATCTGGTGTGTTTCATAGGAGCAGTGTGAACCTTCAGGATCCATTTGCTGATAGCAGTGACCCAGCATTCTCTAGGAGAAACACCATGACTCCCAACTCGGGCTACCAGTCTGGCATGAGCACTCCGGAGATGCCAGGCCGTATGGGCCCTTACGAGCCCAACAAGGACCCATTTAGTGGCATGCGTAAAGGTAAGAACTTTCAATTTGACTTGTATTTCTTGTCTTTTTTTTGAACTGCTGAACATAGTTTACTTATGGAAATTTTTGAGATTCTGTGATGGCCACATCAGAGATTAGGACTGTCAGAGATGGTCCTTTCAGGGTCTGATGAATGGTTTGTGATTTAGATAAGCATCTTGCTGTTGGACAAAACTGTAAATCATGCCACTTTTATTACTATTTCTTTGAAGATGCAATGTACAAACTAGTGTGCCTAATGGGTCACGATTTCCATAAATGGTCAACCTGAGAAACATACCTTCTAATGGCAAAAGCTTAGTTAAGCTTTGGATCATCTGGAGTCGTAATCACTGCTGTTATTACACTGATGGGATGTAAAAATGTACAAGCTTTTACCATTAGCCGTTGGTAATTAACGCATCATGTGTTACTAATTTTGAGGAAAAAAATCGTTTGGTTTGTATACCAAAGAGTGAATACATTTTGCCATCAACTAGAGAAGTGTTTTGGCTCAATAAAACCCATTTATGATTTCTTTGTGTACTGTTTTTTTTTTTTTTTGCCAATGATTGTCCTAGTGTGGTGAACCGGGCACACTTTTTTATTATAATTATTATTATTTTTTTAATTAAACATCTGTGTTTTTTTTTATTGTAGTTGGGGAGCCTTTCATGGCTGGTGGGCAGGGTCCCAACAGCAACCTTGGAGATCAGTTTAACCGTGGATCAGGAGGTCCAATTGGGAATATGCCCATGGGACAGAGGCAGCAGTATCCATATGGAACAGGCTATGAGAGAAGGTAAAGTCAAAGAAAACCTAAACGTCAGTTTTATAAAATAAAATTGCCTATGTATGCCTTTCTTTTTCTTTGAGAGAAGAGAGTAGTTTTAACTTCAGATGCTGGTTTTATATAGGTTATCTTATCAGTCTCTATTATGTGGTTTCTGTCTAATTCTGTAGGCCAGAATCAGGGATGGGCCCAGAAAACAATATGGGACCTGGAGTACCACAGCCAAACATAATGCCTTCCAATGCTGACACTGGGATGTACTCGCCGAATCGCTACCCATCGCAGCAACAGCGGTCAGTTGCCTGTTTTAGGAATGAAACTGTGATGTTTGTAAAGAATGTGTTTGATCAGACAGCTGCTTCGTGCTGAAAGTTGATTTTAACACATGTCCTTTGCAGGCATGATTCCTATGGTAATCAGTATCCTGGGCAGGGTGCGCCTCCTGGTGGCTCGTACCCAAATCAGCAACCAGGAATGTTTCCACAGCAACAGACTGTAAGTGAATATTAACTGGACTGTCTCATTTGTAGTGAATTTTTAACATTAGTTGTTAAATAGTGAAAGCAAATTGCTTCATAACCACACTGTGTGAAACAAACCAAAAAAGGCATTAATATAAGAAATTGTAACCAGTTTTCTAATAGGAAGAGGGTGTATGTTATGATGGCTGTGTATAAAACAGCATGAAAAGGCCAAAAACAAACCTCAACCATCCCAGCTGTGTCTTTTTAATTAAATTGGTACTGTAATGTTATTTATCTCCAACCAGAACTACAAGAGGCCAGGGGAGGCAGGCTACCCTCCAGCAAAGCGCCATCATGATGGTGAGATGTATGGAGGGCCATTCAGTGGTCAGCAGCCACAGCAGCAGCCTCAAGCTCCTCCTAATGCTCCCTCATCGGCACAGCCAGAAATGTACAACCAGTTTGGCAGCTCTTACCCTGGTCCAGAGCGGAGACCTCCTGGACCACAAAACCAGTTTCCTTTCTCTTTTGGAAGGGATCGCATGCAGCCAGGCTCAGGCCCCAATTCTCAAGGGTCCATGCCACCTCAGATGATGGGCAGCTCCATGCAATCAGGTCCTGATGGCCCACAGGCTGGTATGTGGCAGGGTAGAAATGAGATGGGCTACCCCAACTATCCAAACCGACAAGGACCCCTTGGTGGACCTGCGCAGGGCCCAGGATATCACGGCATGAACCGATCCGAAGAGATGGTGTCATCTGAGCAGCGTATGAATCATGAAGGACAGTGGCCAGGGCCAAGGCAACCTGCATATGGCCCAGCGGGGGCTGGGCCACCCATGAGCCGCCCCCTGCAGTCCAACTACCAGTCTCCCCAAGCCATGCAGAACCACATTCCACAGGTGTCCAGCCCCGCTCCCATGCCCCGGCCTATGGAGAGCAGGACATCCCCAAGTAAATCTCCTTACATACATAGTAACATCAAGATGCAGAAGGCAGGTCCTCCAGTGCCCGCGTCCCATATCATCCCTTCACCTGTACAGCCTCCAATGATGAGAAGAGATCCTCCATTCCCTCCAGGGTCTATAGAGGCCACACAGCCTGTTCTCAAGCCACGTAGGCGACTCACCATGAAAGACATCGGTAAGTGTTTACCCATTGTAGTCTCAACCCTGTGTTTTAAGGTGCAACTTGTAGATTTGAAATGCACCACAATGTTTTGCAGGGAGGTGGTCTTTTACAGGTTAAAGTGTTGACTGTGCCTGACTGATATGAAGGTTTTGACAAAGATGCTGCGCTATAAATTTTAATAAAGGATATCCAAGTGTATTCAACTTACGGTCATAAAGACACTAAAACCACCAGTATATTTCGCTGCAAGGTATTTTTTGAATATTCCCTTGTTAAAAGGTGTTGTATGGCATTAGGTTAAGTTATACCACAGTGCTGTTGACGTCTGTTAATAGTTGTTATAAGTGAGGTCTGTGAAGCAGCATAACTGGAACTAACTTGCAAATTGTACTATAAAAGGAAAAAAAGGTCTCGGAACAGAGAAAAGAGTGACTATCAGTTCAGTTTGAAAGCTTGATGAGTGTATACTACCAGTGAAAAGTTTTTGCACACCTACTTACTTATTCATAGGTTTTTCTGTATTTTGACTATTTTCTATGTTGTAGAACAATACTGAAGACATCAAAACTATGAAATAACACATGGAATTATGTGGTAAACACAAAAGTGTTCAAAATGCTTCATATTTTAGATTCTTCAAAGTGGCCAGTGTTTACATTGATGAAGCTTTGTGCACACTTGGCATTATTTTAACCAGCTTCATGAGGTAGTCACCTGGAATGCTTTTCTTTTAAGGGGTGTGCCTCGTCAAAAGTTAATTAGTGCAATTTCTTGCTGCCGTAACATGTTTGAGATCAAACAGTAAATAATAAAAACAGTAAATAGCCCTGTTCCACAACTGTAGTAATCTATATGTCATGAACCGCTCAACTAAGTAAAGAGAAACGACGTCGTCATTATTTCGAGACATGAACTGTGTCTCTTTTTAATTACTAAAAATAAAGAAAAACCATTGAATTGTGTCCAAACGTTTGATTGGGACTGTACCTCCCAGCATGATAATTTTACAGGACTTTTATCAGATGATTGCCAATTTCATTAGTATTTCTAATCCTCGTATTGTTGACTCTTACCCAGAACTCTCAAAATCAAAGATAAAACCAATAGTAATTCAATACATTTCCAATTAGCTTCACCACAATGCAGCTTGAAATACTTTAACCCCTTCAATGCCCTTGGACAAGTCGCGTACGTCATGAAATCTTTTACCGCTGTGCCTTATGACGTACACTACTCGTCATAAACACCAGTTATTACATCTCCCTGATGCTGTCAAGGACTGGGGACCTCTCTGGGCTTTCTCTTGTTTTTGATTTGAAGGTAATATTGGACAGATTCTGTCTTTGGTGCATTTAAAACAGTCTAGTACTATTCTGCACTCTGTTTTGAATTGGTTCAGTTGTATCAGAAAATATTAGGACCAATGCGTTGATTTTGAATCTCAAACGTTGCATTTCTCAGGCACGCCAGAGGCATGGAGAGTCATGATGTCGCTAAAATCGGGTCTCTTAGCAGAGAGCACATGGGCTTTAGACACCATTAACATCCTGCTGTATGATGACAACAGTATCTCCAATTTTAACCTTATTCAGGCAAGTTTTTTCGAAGCAATGTACACAATCGCCCCAATAAGATTAAAGCCTTTATTATGTTTCAAATCTATTACAGCTTTATCTTCATCAATATTTGTCTTCTTCACAGCTCCCTGGTTTCTTGGAACTAATAGTGGAGTATTTTAGGCGTTGCCTCATTGAGATCTTTGGCATTCTGAGGGAATACGAAGTTGGTGATCCAGGACAGAGAACTCTGCTGGACCCCAATGCTCTCAAAGAAGGAGAGAATGGTGATGATGAAGAGGAGCCAGTAATGATGATTGGTATGGAGGATGAAGGTGAAACGGACGAGGAGGGTGAAGGGGAGGAAAGCTCATCACAGCAGCATGTGGAATGTGTGTCAGCAGTGCAGCCTCAGATAAAGACCGAGAAGAAGGCAGTTGAATCAAAGAAAGATGAAGAGGGCAAAGTGATGGAAAACATTTTGCCTACAGAGCTAAAAACAGAAGCTCCCCCTCTAGATCTTTGTGTGACTCAGGAGAGGCCAAAACAGGCCAGCAAGTTTGACAAACTTCCCTTGAAAGTGGTGAAAAAGAAGGATCCATTTGTGGTGGACTGCTCTAGCAAGCTTGGGCGTCTTCAGGAGTTTGACAGTGGTCTGGTGCACTGGAGTATTGGAGGAGGTGATACTACAGAGCATATTCAGACCCATTTTGAGAGCAGGATTGATTTACTGCAATCAAGGAATCAGACACAGCCTACCCATATGTGTAGACGGAAAAAAACATCGGTGAAGATTGAGAGTGAGGCTCCTGTAGTCCCCTCATGTAGTGTGGAGCAAAGGAAAGAGGAGGAGCAGACACAACCACAGCAGTCCTCGACTAGACAGTTAACCGATGATGTTTCAGAAGAAAAGGATGAGAAACCTGCCAGTATCTCAGAGTCTTCACTGGAATCAGTATCGCAGGAAGAGGAACCAGAAGGATCGAACCAAGAGTCCAGTAAGCTGGCTCTTCCCAACATCAGTTCTTCCTCACAGAGTCAGCACTCTGTCGCTGTTTTAGAGGATGAACCTCACAGCAAGGACGAGGCACCACTAATTACACTTTCAGACTGGCAGGACTCGCTCGCCCGCCGTTGCGTCTGCATCTCCAACATAGTCCGCAGTCTGTCGTTTGTCCCTGGCAATGACTTGGAGATGTCCAAACATCCAGGGCTGCTGCTGCTATTGGGCCGCCTCGTGCTGCTTCATCATCGTCATCCTGAACGTAAACAAGCCCCTTTAACGTATGAGAAGGAGGAAGAGGCAGACAAGGACATTGGCCAGAAGGATGAATGGTGGTGGGACTGTCTGGAGCTGCTGCGAGAGAACTGCCTGGTCACACTGGCTAACATTTCAGGTCAGCTTGACTTTTCCATCTATTCTGAGAGCATCTGCTTGCCTCTCCTCGATGGCTTGCTCCACTGGGCTGTGTGTCCTTCTGCAGAAGCCCAGGACCCCTTCCCTACTCTTGGGGTTAATGCAGCTTTATCTCCTCAGAGACTGGTTCTGGAAACTCTCAGCAAACTCAGTATCCAAGACAATAACGTGGACCTTATTCTGGCAACACCTCCCTTCAGTCGACTAGAGAAGCTATTTGGGAACCTTGTACGTCTGGTCGGGGACCGAAAGATTCCTGTATGCCGGGAGATGGCAGTTGTGCTTTTGGCCAATCTCGCCCAGGGCGACAGCCTTGCAGCCCGTGCCATTGCGGTACAGAAAGGCAGTATAGGAAACCTTTTGGGCTTCCTTGAGGACAGTTTAGCAGCCACACAGTTCCAACAGAGCCAAGGGTCCCTGCTGCACATGCAGGGGGCACACTTTGAGCCTACAAGTGTGGACATGATGCGTCGGGCTGCTCGGGCTCTACATGCTCTTGCTAAGGTGGAGGAGAACCACTCTGAGTTTACACTCTATGAGTCACGGCTACTGGACCTCTCGGTCTCCCCTCTTATGAACTCTTCAGTGTCCCATGTCATCTGTGATGTACTCTTTCTGATTGGCCAGTCATGACAGCTGTGGGGAGCGGTGGCTCCACCTTCTCTGGTTTTTGTTCTCTCCTCTCCTCCTGTGTCCTTGGTTTGCAGGGAATGAAAAGCAGAGAAAAATGACACCCCCCTCTTTTTGTTTTTTTTAATTTATGCAAGGATTTCACCCTTTGGTCCCTTTTTGCTGTGTCTCACTTTGGGGAGGTTATCACAAATTAGCTGTGGATCATAAACCAGAGCCTCAAGAAATAAAAAAAAAAAACAACAAAAAAAAGACGACAAACTGTAAACTCTGCCAACTAACTGATACGGCCAGGGACCCCAGGTTTTATGCGCTGCCCAGTTGGGGAAGGGTGGGTTACTTTTTTATATCAAAATAAATAAATGAATAAAATAAATAGCAGAGAACCTTTTGACCAAAGTTGCTGTCTCGTTTACAGTGAGTTTGGGGTTAACTGTGCCCTTGCTCTCCACTAAAGGGCGAATTGAGTGCACATCTCTCTGGTATTTGAGTCTGATGAGACGAGTGAACACTTTGTTGGTGTTGTAGGTGTTGTGATGCTGCACGTTCAACCCCGAAGGAGCCACTTATCAGCCTTGAGCAGGATACCCTTACAATGGAAGCCTGTGCAGTAGATTGTAGATGTTTTCTGTACAGCTCTGTAACCCTTTTCCTTATGACTGTAAACACTGCAGCACTGTTTCATGTGGAGAAATCTTGGCTCAGCAACTCCACTCTTGTTTTTAAAGTTTTTAAACTTTAGTTTGATGGTAAAGAGAGAAAGGCTTTCTCCCCAAAGTATCGAGAACCTTGGACACCCTTACCTCCTCTCTTTAACCCCTTGATTGTATGACTTGACCCTTATAAAGAAATCACCTCCTAGGACTGATTTTCAACTAAGATGCAGCCCATGCTATGATGTATATAAGATGTTGTACATTTACACTTTTTTTCCCCCCTCTGTCTCTCTTTCTCACCCTGTCTTTCACTCTTATGCTTCTCACTTGTCTATGAAGAATGAAGGCAGACACTCAAGTTGGGTTCATAGCATAAAATCTTTAGATATATAAACAGAACCACCTTTTGGCCTCCCCACAGTTTCTCCATAGTACAGCAAACAAATATTTTAATTTCTTCTCCTGGTACAAAATAAACTCTAGATGAAGAAACACAGTTGAGAGATTTTTTTTTTTTCTCCAGTGACATGAACTCTTCATATTTGTATTTCAGACTATGTAGCTAAAACGTAATGTAAATTCCTCCTTTCCCCCTTTTTGGCTCAATGAATATCATTTATTCAGTATGAAATCTTTATACTATATGTTCCATGTGGTAAGAATAAATGTACATTAAATCTTCGTAAGAGGTTTGTGATTGTTTTATTCATTTGGACAGCTAGTGACAGAGCATGAATTGAAACTTCTGTTCATCCATTATGAGAAAATGAAGTTAACAAATTGGTAATACAAATTATTGTATATTGAATTACACTTTGAATCTAAAGGACATTTGTAAAGTAGCCATAGTCTCTGTTGCTGTCAAATCTCTAAATGCCATCAGTTTGTACCCTAGTCATTAGTGGAGAATAGTCAACGAGTAACTGGTGAATATTGAATTTTTTTGTTTGTTTGTTTTAGGTCTGAACTCCAGCACATGGAGTGTAAATTATTTTTCTGCTACACATTCAGAAAACAATAACCCGAAGAACATGTGAAACCTGGGTTCAAGTTCTGGTTAGTTTAAGAGATTACTGAAACAATTGCAGTGAAAAACAGTAATAACACCTCCATCGTTATTTCTTGCAAAGATATTATTGTGAAGTTAAACATAGAATAGTTGTAACAAAAATTACTGATAAGGGCTGTGACCAATTGGAGTTGAAAGGTAACTGATGTTTGGGAGAATGACCATGCTGAAATCCCATGACAAAGTTTCTGCACTGACTGCTTCTACGTGTTCTATCTAATATTCAACATTGCCTCCTCAAGGGTCTTCATTGGGGAACCTGGCTGTCACTTTTCACAGTTCATGATCCCTCTGTGTCATTTAGTTGAGGGGGTGGTCTGCACTCTCAAATGGGTTTTTAGATTTACTCAAGTTTAATAAGATGGAAAATAATTAGTTTTCACTGATTTTTATTAAAAATGACAAAGGGAAATGCCATTGCAAAGTTGATATTGATGCACTGGAAAGGCTTCCACACCATATGATCAGAGAAACGTAAGTATTCTCTATGCTGGTGACGCCTTTAGAAACAATATAAACATTATTTCAACAGCACAATCCACAACAATGAAATATTCTTGCTAATATTGTGTGCGTTTCTGTGTATGGTGTTTTCATGCTGTGTAATGTGATAAGCAGCAGGCAATGAACAGTGCTGCTCGCTCCAGCACTAGGTACGTTGAGGTGAGTTCTTGGTGGCAACGATCTTATCCAAGTAACAAAAACGCTATACATGTAGATTTATAATCTGGCATAAGCTCCTTGTAAAAGGTCATAATGAGATTCAAGTATTTAAAAAAAAAAAACACTACCCTTTTGCCATGAAAATCAGTATGTGCTAGGAGGATTCCCCCCCCCCCCAAAAAATCTTTAGCCTGCATACACTCTAAAAAAAAAAATAATGGGGCCAGTACCGGTTCTTCAGGGCAATGCCATAGAAGAACCTTTTTCAGGGCTTCAAAGAACCGTTCATGCAACAGTTCTTTAAAGAACCATTTAAACCGTTGGTTTGAGCAGTGAAGACAGATTTGTGTAAACATAGCCTATGTGCATTGACCAGCAAATGGTAAGAGAATGCCAGGCTCTGAAGAACCATTTCCAACGTGAAGAACCTTTCGCATAATGTAATGGTTCATCACAGAGTTTTGACTCTCCATGGAACCATCCAGAGATTTGAAGAACCATTGAAGCACCTTTATTTTTTAGAACAGGGGTGTCCAAACTGATCCATAAAGGGCCGTGTGGCTGCAGGTTTTCATTCCAGCCATGCAGCAGCACACCTGATTTGGCTCATTCAATCAACTGAACTGTGTTCACACAGTCAAATACTTGCAGCCACACCCACCCTTGATTAAAGGGTGTGTCAGTTGATTGAATAAGCCAAATCAGGTGTGCTGCTGCATGGCTGGAATGAAAACCTGCAGCCACACGGCCCTTTATGGATCAGTTTGGACACCCCTGCTTTAGAGTGTAGAAGAGTTAGTAGTGGGTTTTTGTTTTTTAACTGAGTTCATCCTTTTAAAACACTGGAAAGAAAATACTATTAATAACCATATTAGAAATTAATTTGTTTAAAAATGGCTCTCAGCTCAAACTTTTCTTGCAGTACATATTTTAGAATACACAACAGGCACTTTTAAAATGAGATTTTGTTTTTGACAATGTTAGGTAATTATATCAGTGTTTTACTGTAGGGAGTTGGCACTGATTTGAATAGATGCCAGTCAGTCTCCATAAATAACTGGGTCATATGAGAAGCCTTATTTTCAAGGAAAAAAGAAAAAAAAAGTTGATGCTGTGTAAAGCAAATAAAAAGAGAAAGCAATGATTTGCAAATCATGGAAAGCCCATGTTTCATTGAAAATAGTACAAAGACAACATATCAAATGTTGAAATTGAGATCTTTTTTTTAAATGTTCATTTTGAATTTGATGCCAGCAACACGTTAAAAAAAAAAAAGTTTGGATGGGGGCAACAAAAGACTGGAAAAACTGTGTAATGTGTGTTTAAAAAAAAATTAATTGGCAATAGGTCAGTAACAGGCGCCACGGTGGTGTAGTGGTTAGCACTGTCGCTTCACAGCAAAAAGGTCCAGGTTCGAGCCCCGTGGCCGACGAGGGCCTTTCGGTGCGGAGTTTGCATGTTCTCCCTGTGTCCGTGTGGGTTTCCTCCGGGTGCTCCGGTTTCCCCCACAGTCCAAAGACATGCAGGTTAGGTTAACTGGTGACTCTAAATTGACCATAGGTGTGAATGTGAGTGTGAATGGTTGTCTGTGTCTGTGTGTCGGCCCTGTGATGACCTGGCGACTTGTCCAGGGTGTACCCCGCCTTTCGCCCGTAGTCAGCTGGGATAGGCTCCAGCTTGCCTGCGACTCTGTAGAACAGGATAAAGCAGCTAGATGCAGCAGATGAGATGAGGTCAGTAACATGATTGGGAGTAAGCCAATGTCTTGGATGGTATGGAGGTCCATTAGTGCACATGACATGGGTAGCTTGCACAGCTGTGAAGACACCATTAATGCTGAATGAGATTATCTATATACATACAGGTTTTAGAGCAACATGCTGCCATCCAAGACATCTTTTTCAAGGAAGACCTTACTTAAGTTAGACAATGCCAAAGTGTATTCTGCATGTATTACAGCTGCATGGCTCCATAGTAAGAGTCCAGCTGCTAAACTGGCCTGCCTGCAATCCAGACCTGTCTCCCATTTAAAACATTTGGCGCTTTATGAAGTGCAAAAATATGATGAGGGAAACCCTAAACTGTTGAGAAACTGAAATAATTATATCAGGCAAGAATGGGACAACATTTCGCTTTCAAAACTACAGCAATTTGGTCTCCTCTATTCCCAAACATTTATAGAGTGGGAAACATGCCCTGGTCTCAACTTTTCTGAAATGTGCTGCTGGCATCAAATTCAAAATGAGAATATATATATTTTTTCAAAAAGCAATAAAATTTCACAGTTTCAACATTTGGTATGTTGTCTTTTTGTACTGTGTTCAATGAAATATATAAGGTTTCCATGATTTGCAAGTCATTGCATTCTGTTTTTACATTTTGTACAGCTTCCCAAATTGTTTGGAATTGGGGTTGTAATTATGGCTTTCTATCTCATAATAATGAGATCTTATGACGACTTGGTATCTCAGATTATGACTTCCTATCTCAATAATGAGATCCATCCATCCATTATCTGTAGTCGCTTATCTTGTTCTACAGGGTCGCGGGAAGCTGGAGCCTATCCCAGCTGACTATGGGCGAGAGGTGGGGTACACCCTGGACAAGTTGGCAGGTTATTGCAGGGCTGACACAGAGACAAACAACCGTTCACACCTACGGTCAGTTTAGAGTCACCAGTTAACCTAACCTGCATGTCTTTGGACTGTGGGGGAAACCCATGTGGACACGGGGAGAACATGCAAACTCCACACAGAAAGGCCCTCGCTGGCCATGGGGCTCGAACCCAGAACCTTCTTCCTGTGAGGCGACAGTGCTAACCACTACATAAGATATTAAGTTCTGAGTTATAATTATGAAATGGTAATTTGACAGTCATAATCGTCATCTCATCTCATTATCTCTAGACGCTCCATCCCTCTACAGGGTCGCAGGCAAGCCGGAGCCTATCCCAGCTGACTACGGGGGAAAGGCAGGGTACACCCTGGACAAGTTGCCAGGTTATCACAGGGCTGACACATAGACACAGACGACCATTCACACTTACATTCACACCTACGGTCAATTTAGAGTCACCAGTTAACCTAACCTGCATGTCTTTGGACTGTGGGGGAAACCGGAGCACCTGGAGGAAACCCACGCGGACACGGGGAGAACATGCAAACTCCACACAGAAAGGCCCTCGCCGGCCCCGGGGCTCGAACCCAGGACCTTCTTGCTGTGAGGCGACAGCGCTAACCACTACACCACCGTGCCGCCCATAATCGTCATACTATCTCATTATTAGGATGCAGTGCTGCAGCACAGCAACCTATGGGCTTCCCTAGGGGAGCCCATAGGTTGCAGTGCAAAGCACTGCAACTATTGTTCTTCTACGTGTTTCTTCTTCTTCCGTATTCTTCCTCCTACGCAAATTTTGATTTCGAATAACTCAATAACCATACGTCGCACACAAACAATATATCAAAACGTGCGGCTTGATCGGACTCGCTATGCTATTACTTTTCTCTACAGAATACGATTTTTTCGCGACGTAGTCGCGAAAAAATCGTCGAAAAAAACCCCCATTCATTTCTATGGAATTAATTGAAAAAAAAGCACTTTCAACGTTTTTCAAACGTCCGCTGCTCTGGCATGCTTTAACCTAGAGACGTGATTCAAACTCTAAAACGTAGGAAAACTTCTCCTCTGTGGATCTGGCATTCAACTTTTCTGCTAGGTTCTACACTTTCGGATCAGTCCCGGCTCAAACGCCATGTGGGTTCTGGGAGAAAATCCGGCTTTTGAATGGGTGTCTATTGCGTTACACACCAGTGAAGCTCGTTAACTTAGAGTGGAGAGAGGTTGAAAATAAAGCTCAAACTTTCTCACTTAAACTGTGTTTTCAGCCACAAATTTCACTCTACAGACATGATTTTCTCAAAAGTAGTAGGAAAACTTGTCCTGATTCACACAATGTGTCTACCTAAACGATAGGATTTACAGTTTTTGAATGACAAGCGTCAAACTGAGGACAGGGCAGCTGACAGGCCTCATTGACACCCATTATAAACGTGAGAGAAAAGTCACTCGTTTTTAAATCGCTCTAGTGTCGTTATTTTTAACACGACAGACAAAAAAATACATCATTTTATTCAGGAGACCCTTCTAGCGCTCACTGAAAGAATTTTGTGAATAGCTGCTTCCGTTGTCGAGTTATTTGTCATTGTTCGAGGCCTGGTCCTTAGCAAAATACAGCAGACACCTGACAAAATCTTGTGTGTGTGTCTTAACCTGCTCAGGCCCGTCACCATGCCGACTGGCTTCAGTAAGGGAGCAGAGAGGGGAGGGGGCGGCTGTCTCAAGCACACACATACAGTAAATCCTCTAATACTGGCCTGTATTCCATTACTGGCCGGGACTCTAATATTGGCCGGTCTCGCTGTCGGAGGAGGTAAATAATGGCCGGACTCTAATACAGGCCGGGGCTATAACCAACGATGTTTCTGAGATCATAGTGGCCTTACACAATCGTTCCGATCTGAAAGACAATTGTGATCAGTGGCGCCGCCAGGCGTATGGCCGTACGCACTAGGCGTACCTTGGGGAGAGAGATATTTTTTTTTAATTATAATTGTTACCTGAATGCTTTGGCAATGCAACATAATTTGAGAGAGAGAGAGAGAGAGAGAGAGAGAGAGACGTGTGCGTGCCGGCGCATTTGTGTGCTTCAGGAGTGGGCGGGGTGTGCGTGACCAAGAAAGCTCATTGGTCAATGCAGATATACTTTTCTTGCACCACTGAGATTCTCTCCAGTTTTGAGAAACGGAGACAGACAATCATCAGTAGTCAGAGCTTGTGCGAGAATTTATTGAGAAGCGAGTCAAAAATGAGTAAACGAACCCTGAAACAAACGAGCTTGTTTCAGACTTTTACGAAAAAGTCCAAAAGCAGTGATCCAGGGGTGTCATCTGCTTGCCAGTCCTCTCCAGTATCAGCTAGTAACACGGCACCGGCAGCTTCCACTCCTCCGCAACCGAGCAGCAGTGCGCTGCAGCTGGATGCGAGCTCAGTTCCTTTGAGGGAATTGTCTTCATCTACCTCTGAGTTTGAAACTAGCCATACATCCAGTGAATTTCATATAAGAACACCTACATCTCCCCATGTCCCTTACGATCAGAAGTAGATGGTTGCTCCACCTTGCTGACAAATGAGCCATCAGATAGCTTTACTAATGAGCCACGAGTCAGCCCGCTATCACTGACATCAGATTCATCACACATAGGGAAACTTCAACCAGATGCCTTAAAATGTGCACCGGACTCTGTAAAGCTCAATGTCCTACAGAACCGCTTCAAACCAGACAGAGGGTGGGTGGCTCCTTCTACTCTGATTTTCGGTAAACTCAGAAAAATACCCGAGGAGTTTTTCAGCGAGTCTGTGTACCCCACGTTGCGCTACAGTGTGTGTCAGAGTCATGCGTGCGGTAGTGCTGAGCAAGTTCACTAGATTCTAATCGAGGCTATAAAGAGTTTGTTTATTGTCGTGTGTAGTTCACATATGTTGTTCAAATATCAGCCTGTGTTCATGGAAGGCTATTGTTCAATTTCAAGTTAAAGTTCTATCGTTGTTTTGTGTATAAGCCTATAGATCGACTCTTCATAGAAACTGCAGCACGCAAGCGTTTTTTTGGGGGGGGGATTACACCGCTAGAGCGTACCTTACAGTTCAACCCTGCAGGCGCCCCTGATTGTGATTACCGGTAGGTCTGGTGGTAACCAGGCAACCAAGCATCAACTTGACTCGAACGTGAGACTTCAAATAGAAATAGAGGCCTGCCTCTAATTCTGGCCTCCTTCCAATAATGGCCTGGACCAAGATGCACTTGAGTGAAATAAAGGCCCCGGCCTATATTAGAGGATTTACGGTAAATCATGGCATTGTAGCTTCATAGCAGGTCACACAACCGTACGTCGCACACAGACAAACAATATATCAAAACGTGCGGCTCGATCGGACTCGCTATGCTATTACTTTTCTCTACAGCATACGATTTTTTCGCGACGTAGTCGCGAAAAACTCGTCGAAAAAACCCCCATTCATTTCTATGGAATTAATTGAAAAAAAAAAAGCTCTTTTTCAACGTTTTTCAAACGTCCGCTGCTCTGGCATGCTTTCACCTAGAGACATGATTCAACTCTAAAACGTAGGAAAACTTCTCCTCTGTGGATCTGGCATTCAACTTTTCTGCTAGGTTCTACACTTTCGGATCAGTCCCGGCTCAAACGCCATGTGGGTTCCGGGAGAAAATCCGGCTTTTGAATGGGTGTCTATTGCGTTACACACCAGTGCAGTTCGTTAAGTCAGAGTGGAGAGAGCTTGAAAAAAAAGGTCAAACTTTCTCGCTTAAACTGTGTTTTCAGCCACAAATTTCACTCTACAGACATGATTTTCTCAAAAGTAGTAGTAAAACTTGTCCTGATTCACACAATGTGTCTACTTAAACGATAGGATTTACAGTTTTTGAATGAGAAGCCTCAAACTGAGAAGAGGCCAGCCGACAGGCCTCACCTTAGCCGCCCACTTTATTAGGAACACTTCTGTTCGTACATACAAACTACAAACACTCTTCTTAGAGTTTAGAGTTAATTTTATTTTTAAAATGGACAGTGCACAAATTAAACATTATCCTTGTGGTAAGGACAGATGTCTGTCCCAGGTTATAGCGGCACATGCTAATTTCCGCCTGTAGTCACTTTGTTTATACTCTTGAATAGCTCTTCTTCATGACGGCTGCTGTCTCAAGCACACACATAATCATTGCATTGAAACATCATTGCAGGTCACACATTCACGGCCAGCGAACATGCGTGACCGAATTGCTTCGCGCACTGCATCCTCTCACAATTTCCCCCGGGGAATTGTCCGGTCTAGTTGTGACATACTATGACTTTTTTTTTCCCCAAAATTGGCAGAAATGGGTTTCCATAGATTTGAGCGAGGGCCTTGTTAGCGTGAGTCTTTTTGTTAGCGATGTCACACTGTAGTTAAATAAAGTAAAATATGACAGCTGTCGATTAATCGCTGTTCACTTCCTTGCTGGTTCCCGAAGTTGAAAGAAAAGAGCTTTTATTTTGACAGCGTGGTTCTCTAATGCACCGGAAGCAGAACTAATTCAGTCCAGGACAAGTTTTATTCGTTTGTATTTATATCTATCTATATATTTTTTTTTCCTGCCTAAGACACTTGTTCCACACTCAGTATCACATTAACCGCTTTATTAAACTGTAGAGTTAATAATAAAAATGTGGCGGAAATATAATGGTTAACTAACCTCCATAGACACTTGGTGTGTAGTGTGAGCTACTGAATACTGAACAGGAGGATTCCAGCACTATGCTGATTTCAGGCATTCATGCGAAAACAGATGTACAGATAATTGTGCGGTTTGCTGCTTTTACACGAGTATTAGCGCTTATTTTACAGGTAGGACGAGCACACACATACCGGAACTGACATCACTGTGGGGGGTTTTCTCCTCAACTTGTGTTTAGTAGCTTATTGAGTACATGAAGGAGACAGTCATTTATACACTACCGTTCAAAAGTTTGGGGTCACCCAGACAATTTTGTGTTTTCCATGAAAAGTCACACTTTTATTTACCACCATAAGTTGTAAAATGAATAGAAAATATAGTCAAGACATTTTTCTGGCCATTTTGAGCATTTAATCGACCCCACAAAATAATGTGATGCTCCAGAAACTCAATCTGCTCAAAGGAAGGTCAGTTTTATAGCTTCTCTAAAGAGCTCAACTGTTTTCAGCTGTGCTAACATGATTGTACAAGGGTTTCCTAATCATCCATTAGCCTTCTGAGGCAATGAGCAAACACATTGTACCATTAGAACACTGGAGTGAGAGTTGCTGGAAATGGGCCTCTATACACCTATGGAGATATTGCACCAAAAACCAGACATTTGCAGCTAGAATAGTCATTTACCACATTAGCAATGTATAGAGTGGATTTCTGATTAGTTGAAAGTGATCTTCATTGAAAAGAACAGTGGTTTTCTTTCAAAAATAAGGACATTTCAAAGTGACCCCAAACTTTTGAACGGTAGTGTACATTTCACCTGTTTGTATTAAAGCCAGCCGAGGTTTCTGGAAAAGGTGTTGGCTAGTGGTGTGATTTTTAGAAATACATGACATCTCTCTCTAGGTGTTTATAAATCCTCCTCCTTCTTCTCCTCCTCTCTCTCTCTCTCTGTGTAAAATTACTGTATAAAAGCCTTAAGCATCCTATTTTTTATTTTATGATTTCTACATGATCAAGTCAGTGCAAAAACATTTTAGATTCCGAACATTAGTTTTCTAGCACAAAATTGTTACAGAAAAATGTTTGCATGCCAGTATTACATAAGAGACACTTTTCAGACCCAAAAAAATATAATGAAGGCTTCTGGGTTTTGGTGCAAAAATAAGAAACAAGTGTGACCGTCTCTGGAAGAACTGTGGTTGGTTCTGCAGGATGCTCAGTAAAACTTGCAGCTGATTTCCTTATAGAACTGCACTGATTGTACTCAGGATAACCATTTTAAGCAAATTATCACACCAAATATCGACTTTGTGTCATTTACTGCTCTTATAGTATTTTTAAAATGTAGAAATGTTTCAGGGGCGGCACGGTGGTGTAGTGGTTAGTGCTGTCGCCTCACAGCAAGAAGGTCCGGGTTCGAGCCCCGTGGCCGGCAAGGGCCTTTCTGTGCGGAGTTTGCATGTTCTCCCCGTGTCCGCGTGGGTTTCCTCCGGGTGCTCCGGTTTCCCCCACAGTCCAAAGACATGCAGGTTAGGTTAACTGGTGACTCTAAATTGACCGTAGGTGTGAATGTGAGTGTGAATGGTTGTCTGTGTCTATGTGTCAGCCCTGTGATGACCTGGTGACTTGTCCAGGGTGTACCCTGCCTTTCGCCCGTAGTCAGCTGGGATAGGCTCCAGCTTGCCTGCGACCCTGTAGAACAGGATAAAGCGGCTAGAGATAATGAGATGAGATGAGAAATGTTTCATTTCATTATTTGTGAAGGCATCTTTGCATCTGCCTAAGACTTTTGCCTAGCACTGCATACTTTATATTGAGTTTATTCTCTACCATGCAGTAGCTTTTATCAGTAAGATGAGAGACATACAGTATGTTTTGTCCTTGTTTTGGTGCAGTAAAGCCACCTTAAGTGCTTTAGGATGCCCTTTAGGATATTTATACTGACATTTTTAACAAAATTCTTGTGGCGTAAAATCAGAATGTTTGCGAACAGAAAACACCTCATGTCCTCGTACCGTACTTGCATATGAGCTGCGTTCAGCAGCATATACAAATGAGAAAGCATTCATATTCTTCCTTTTCCTTTCATACAGGCTGTGCTAAATGCTCTAATCCCTGATCATGAAGCAGATGCTTTCAGTCCTCCCCGGGCAGAGGAACCACTCATCTTGGACCACACTATCGAGATGCTCTTTAGTGGCTTAGGCCGCTGGGATGCTGAACATTTTCTCTTCATAGCAGAGCATGGCTACTTGTATGAGCACAACTTTGCTTTCTTCCCACTCTTTCCACTGGTCCTGCGTTTGGCAGCGACCATCCTGCTGTGGCCTCTGAGTCCCCTTCTCACAGTACGTGGACGTTTACTCTTGATGGTGGCCATAGCTAATAGCACGCTCTTTGTGATGAGTGCAGTGGCACTTTATGGACTAAGCCGTCTGGTTTTACAGGACCGAAAACTTGCCCTGATCTCAAGTCTTATCTACTGCCTCACACCGGCCAGTGTTTTTATGTTAGCAGGCTATTCAGAAAGTCTTTTTGCACTTCTCACCT
Source organism: Neoarius graeffei (assembly GCF_027579695.1). Taxonomy (NCBI): domain Eukaryota; kingdom Metazoa; phylum Chordata; class Actinopteri; order Siluriformes; family Ariidae; genus Neoarius; species Neoarius graeffei. The sequence continues at coordinate 64,801,460 of NC_083573.1, read as the reverse complement.
TTGGTGGTTTGTGGTTATTGGAGAGAGGGTTTACATCTGGAGCATGTTTCCTTCTCAGTCTTGCCACTGCTGCACGTGCTAATGGACTTGTGAATGCTGGCTTTCTGTTATACCTGCCCTTGCAGCGGAGTCTCACTCAGGTGTTTAACAAAGGATCCGCATGGCACTACAGCTGGGCAGCTCTGAGGTTTTTGCTTACATCACCACTTTATGTTGCAGTCATTGTGCTCCCATTTTGCCTCTTCCAGTTTTATGGCTACTACACATTCTGTTTGCCGTCTCTAACCAAGGAGCAGATTTCTCCTGCTTTACTCAACCTGGCCAGGGAGAAAGGATACAGAGTTCCTGATGCAGCAGCACCTGCACCAAGCTGGTGCATGAAACCTGTTCCAGTTCTCTACTCCTACATTCAGGATGTGTACTGGGATGTCGGTTTCCTCCGATATTTCCAGTTAAAGCAGATACCCAACTTTCTCTTGGCACTTCCAGTTGCCACACTAAGTGCCCTGGCATCGTACATGTACATAATGGCTAATCCACGTTTTTGTTTGCATCTTGGACTTGGAGATATTGGGAAGAAAAAGAAAGAAGGAAAACCACCAACTGGCCTCTACTGCCCAAAGGTGTTTGTGTACATCATTCACTGCTCTGTGTTGCTTACGTTTGGCATATTCTGCATGCATGTCCAGGTAAGGTCCTCTGAAACCGACAGATAAAGTAATGATTGGCTTATGTCCAGTTGTCGTCAGGAGTTTGCATATACTCATCATGGACATGAATGTCATGGTAATATTAGACTTTCAACTTCCAACGATTTCTTTGCACTGTTCTTTTTCTGGAGGAGAATGATTGTACAACCTACATATTTAATAGAAAGAAAAAACAAGAATTTGGTGCACAAATGTGAATTATTTTGGATTTTCTGAGATCAACACAGGATCAAGAATATACATATACCCACTTCATTATTAATTCAGTGGTGTTGAGAGTTCCAAAATGTCTTTTAACATGCCAAGACCTCTTAACTTCCTATTAGTGATCATGATTGACTACAGCTAGTAGCTTCTGTGTATCAACATAAAAAGGGTTTGTTTGACGAGTAGGATGTTATTGGGAGGTGTAGCCACTTTTCCAAGATCTGGAAGAAGATGCAGACCGTCACCCTCAGCCGAGAGGAAATGGATTCAGGTCAGGAACAACCCAGGAACCACTAAGGCACAGGCCTGCCATGAACTGGAAGCTGCTAGAACACTTGTCTACAGTTAAATGAGTTTTTTTGTTTTGTTTGTTTGTTTTTTTAAACATTGCCATGGACTGAGAGGCTGCTGTCCAAGAAAGAAGCCGCTGCTCCAAAATTGACACCTTCATTGTCGGCTAAAGTTTGCAGCTACCACATGGACAAAGAAAAAAGCCTTCTGGGGGAAGGTTTTATGGTCAGATAAGACAAAGATTGAGTTGTTTGGTCACAATTACCATGCGTATATTTGGAGGAGTAAACGTGATTCGACCCCAAGAACACTGCACCAAATATTGTGCAGCTGCTAAGTATATTTAAACAAAATGGATGGAATAATGAAGGAGGATAAACCCCAACTATCAGGTAGATGGTTGAAACTTGGCTGCAATTAGGTGTTCCAACAGTTCAGTGACCCCAAACACATCAAAGCTGGTTGTGGAATGGATAAAGCAGACTAACATTAAGCTTTTGGAATGGCCTTCTCAAAGTCCTGACCTCAACCCTATTGAAAATACGTGGACTGTGCTTAAAAGCCCGGTCCATGCCAGGAAACCAACAAATATAATTGAACTCTACTAATTCTGCCAAGAAGAGTGGGCAAATATCCAACAAGAATTCTGCCAGAATCTTGTTAATGGCTACCAAAAGCATCAAGTCAAGGTGAAACCTGCTCATGGACATTTAACCAAATATCAGGTGTGATGTGTGTATATTTCGACCCTGTGTTGATTTCAGAAAACACAAAATAAATCAAAACTTGTGCACCAAATTCTCACCAAATCTTTTTCTATTAAAGATGTATGTTGTACAATCATTCTTTGCTGGAAAAAGCACAGTTCATAGAAATCATTGAAAGCCCAATTTTGCCATGACATTCATGTCCATGATGAGTGCATGTAAACAACTGTAGCTTTAAAACGCTATCGTGATGGTGTTACCACTGTGAGGAAACCCATGAAATGTCTTTATTTTATGGCAAATACTAAATATGTCTGTCATCATTAACTCATTATTATTATTATTATTATTATTATTATTGGCCAAATGTTATATCTGTATCATGATATTTAAAAGTAGCTATTTAATATTGTGATGTTTGTACTATTCCATCTATCTCAGTGGTAAAAACATAAGCATAATGCAGTAAAATATTCTACTTTAACATTGCGTTTAAATGTTTCCCCTAGGTGCTTACCCGTTTTCTAGCCTCATCTACGCCCGTCATCTACTGGATTAGCGGTCACATTCTTCTTTCCTGTGAGCCCTTATTAAAAGAAAATAAAAACTTTGCTTATGGCCAACGACAGAACACATTGGGCCAAAGCATTTATCATTTTTGGACAAGACATTTGTGCATTGGCAACCCTATCACTCAGCTCCTGATGTGCTGGAGGACTTGCTCCTTTCCCACCCACTGCATTCTGGGATACTTCATCTCATATTGGCTGTTAGGTTTGGCTCTGCACTGCAACTTTCTACCTTGGACTTGACAGAAAAGGTATGGCCACATTTGTGCATCTGCAGTAACTTGCCTTCTATTTGTGGATTCTCATGAAGGTCTGCTTAAGAAAATTATTTTTAAATGTTGGCTGTTAGAAAAGATTTCAGCTTTGTCATACTGGGGAACCATGACCACTTTGGCTATTTTATTTTTATTTTCAATAAACTTGTGTTCTTTATTTTATCTCTTGTGTTGAATATAAATATGTTTTCAGAAAGCTTAGGTACACTACAGAAGTTACAGAATGAGTTTTCTCAAGTGGATTCAATAGTCAGATACATCACATTCCCCGACAAACACTACCTGCTGTTTACTCTGTTAAATGCCTCAACAGTCATCTTGTCAAACAGGTTAATCAGGTAGAAACAAGCTAAATATAAAGTACAACAGACTTTCACAAATTTTTGGACAAATAATTTAATGATAGTACAGTTAATTGCATATGTGTGTATGGCTAATATTGTAAGACAAACCTCCAATACCAACATCAGAGTTACAGTAGGCTTACTTTAGATTAGATTAGATTAGATAAAACTTTAATGATCCCTTTGGGAGGGTTCCCTCAGGGAAATTAAGATTCCAGCAGCATCATTACAGATAAACAGAGAAGAGAAATAGAGGAAAACTTCTAGATAAATTATTTACATATACAAATATAAAAAGAATAAGATATGGGGAAGAGAGGAAGGGGGAGAGGGGGGAAGGAGGGAAAGAAAAAAAAAGGGGGAGGGGGCGGCAGGAGAGATATTGCACTTTATATTGCACATTGTCCGGTATTGCTTATTGTTAGGCTAGGCTACTGCTCCTTCCCGTCCTCTGTCCTCCTGTTCCCCCTCCTCCCCCCCAGAGAGGAGTTGTACAGTCTGATGGCGTGAGGGACAAAGGAGTTTTTGAGTCTGTTCGTCCTGCACTTGGGAAGGAGCATTCTGTCACTGAACAAGCTCCTCTGGTTGCTGATGACGGTGTGCAGAGGGTGACTGGCATCGTCCATGATGTTCAACAGTTTGTCCATAGTATAGTAGTAATGAAGAAAACCAGTCATTGTATTTGTTTTATGGTGAAAGAGACAGTCAAGCATTGTGCATGCTTGTATAATCTTCAGTGTATTATATTTACTGCTCATCTCATTATCTCTAGCCGCTTTATCCTTCTACAGGGTCGCAGGCAAGCTGGAGCCTATCCCAGCTGACTACGGGCGAAAGGCGGGGTACACCCTGGACAAGTCGCCAGGTCATCACAGGGCTGACACATAGACACAGACAACCATTCACACTCACATTCACACCTACGGTCAATTTAGAGTCACCAGTTAACCTAACCTGCATGTCTTTGGACTGTGGGGGAAACCGGAGCACCCGGAGGAAACCCACGCGGACACGGGGAGAACATGCAAACTCCACACAGAAAGGCCCTCGCCGGCCCCGGGGCTCGAACCCAGGACCTTCTTGCTGTGAGGCGACAGCGCTAACCACTACACCACCGTGCCGCCCATATTTACTGCTAATAATAAAAAATAAAATAAAGTTGCTAGATGGTCAGTTGTGACCTTGTGGCATCATCTAGTATTAGTTTAAAAGTTAAGACTTCAGAAAGCCAATTATTACTCAAAGTGGCAATCTGCAGCATCGACCATATGTACAGACAGATCACAAATTAAGTCCCTGTCCATGTGGGGTTTCTCTAGTTTCTCCTTTCCTCCCAAAAACATGCCATAGATCAATTTGCTATACTAAATTGCCCCTCGGCTTGAATCTATGTGCAGGCCCAACAGCTTATTGAGGCACGTTGTCCTCTTTCAGGTAATTGGTAACCAGTCAGCAACACACAGCTGCTTCTTGAAGCAGATATTTATGTGCATTGTAACAGAAGATGCACATCTCTCTTTTCCATCCTTTTATTAGCCAAGCCTGAGTTGTGGCGCCATCTGATGTTAATAAACTGACATTTTTAAAAACTGCACATTGCTCAAGCTGTCATGTAACTTGGCATATTTGCCGGGTTTTAGAATGAACACAAGTTATCACATTTCACTTAGAGAAGAAAAGGGTATTGAGACGTGTTTGTGGAATGAATACAAATAAAAGTTAGTAATTAATTCTGGGCCAATGTAAAGTAATTAAACAGGTGTGTAATGCCAAATAAACCTTATTTCTAAAATAGTCTACACTACCGTTCAAAAGTTTGGGGTCACCCAGACAATTTTGTGTTTTCCATGAAAAGTCACACTTTTATTTCCCACCATAAGTTGTAAAATGAATAGAAAATATAGTCAAGACATGTTTCTGGCCATTTTGAGCATTTAATCGACCCCACAAAATAATGTGATGCTCCAGAAACTCAATTTGCTCAAAGGAAGGTCAGTTTTATAGCTTCTCTAAAGAGCTCAACTGTTTTCAGCTGTGCTAACATGATTGTACAAGGGTTTTCTAATCATCCATTAGCCTTCTGAGGCAATGAGCAAACACATTGTACCATTAGAACACTGGAGTGAGAGTTGCTGGAAATGGGCCTCTATACACCTATGGAGATATTGCACCAAAAACCACACATTTGCAGCTAGAATAGTCATTTACCACATTAGCGATGTATAGAGTGGATTTCTGATTAGTTTAAAGTGATCTTCATTGAAAAGAACAGTGCTTTTCTTTCAAAAATAAGGACATTTCAAAGTGACCCCAAACTTTTGAACGGTAGTGTATAGTTTTGGGTACTGCTGTTATTTTTCTTCCCAGTCAGTTTTTTAATGAAATGAATTGAATGTAAATTGTGATCCCACCCACCTGTGATGATGTTATGGGCGCCATCACCTCATTCGTCAGACATGTGGAGGCGGGTTTTATTTTTGGACTCTTGGCCAATCAGACGCCTCATTTTGGAAACCAAGCAAGCAAGCTTGTTGTTCTCAACAAGGGTTTGTTTTACAATCAATTTACAGCGTTAACCGTATCAGTATATTTACAGACAAAGTGCATATGTTGTCCAGGCTCGGTATCGGATCTCGGGATGTTTTCACCGGCTCTCAGTCAGGTACTAGGGCTTAGCTTAGCATAGCATAGTTCAGCTAATTAGCTAGCTGGAGGCCGTCTGGTTTTCTTGTAACAATAAACTCAGCATGTCTTTAATTGGAGCAAGTAATGTGAGGTGTCAGGAATTAGCTATAGCATTAAATACCGTCATACATGTGTACAACGTCTTAACATAATAGATAGTTGTGCTGGCTAATCGGCTAGTCAGTCTTAGCATTGTTTACTAGGTCTATCTTTTTGTTTAATTATATTACGTTGTGCTGTGTAACTCGGTTAGTTAAAGTAAACTGTGCATAAAGGACGAATTAAAATATTTGAATATCAAATGATAGAAAGGAGTTGAGCTCGGCTGTACCTATGGGATAACGATAAGTAAAGGTGTTAACCAGTGAGCTCATGTTCTGGAGGTTTTGGCCGGTTATGAGGTTACACACGACCTCTGTGCTTCATTATTAACTAATCTCCAGAAGCAAAATAACCATTTTGTTTGTTAAAGTCGTCAGTGAGCCACCCTGTGGATTAATCTGACCTCCTCCTCTGAATTTATTGGTCACATTCGCTTACAATGAAAAACTGTGAATACCAACAAATTGACCCCAGGGCACTGGGAACCCCAGCGTCCACGCCGGCGTCCACTCTGCCACATCCGAGTAAAGAGCTTCCTCAGCCGAGGAGGAAATGGGAAGTGTTTCCTGGGAAAAACCGCTTCTACTGTAATGGACGCATCATCGTGGCCCGTCAGTGCGGTGTGCTGCCATTGACCCTCAGCCTCATTGTCCTCACCACTACCTTATTCTTTATATTTGAGTGAGTCCTTAAGTCCTGTCTCGTTCATTTCACAGTGTACAACTATTTCTGTCAATAATACTGTAATACCAGTGTAATTTCTTTGCTTCATCTACACCGATCAGCCATAACATATTTGACTACTGACAGGTGAAGTGAATAACATTGAGTATCTCATTACATTGGCACCTGGCAGTGGGTGGGATAGATTAGACAGCAGGGGTGTGGCTAGGATTTTTCAAAGGGGGGGTCACGCACTGACTGGCAGCCTGAGTACATACCTGCAGGTTTCTCATCTCATCTCATTATCTCTAGCCGCTTTATCCTTCTACAGGGTCGCAGGCAAGCTGGAGCCTATCCCAGCTGACTACGGGCGAAAGGCGGGGTACACCCTGGACAAGTCGCCAGGTCATCACAGGGCTGACACATAGACACAGACAACCATTCACATTCACACCTACGGTCAATTTAGAGTCACCAGTTAACCTAACCTGCATGTCTTTGGACTGTGGGGGAAACCGGAGCACCCGGAGGAAACCCACGCGGACACGGGGAGAACATGCAAACTCCACACAGAAAGGCCCTCGCCGGCCCCGGGGCTCGAACCCAGGACCTTCTTGCTGTGAGGCGACAGCGCTAACCACTACACCACCGTGCCGCCCACCTGCAGGTTTGTAAATGAAAAAATAAGTTTGAGAAAAGCCCTGTGATGACCTGGCGACTTGTCCAGGGTGTACCCCACCTTTCACCCGTAGTCAGCTGGGATAGGCTCCAGCTTGCCTGCAACCCTGTAGAACAGGATAGAGTGGCTACAGATGATGAGATGAGAAGTTTGAGAAAATAATGCGGTCTTTGCATCGTTCTTTCATCTCATGTTGCGAGCTGTTGAGATGTCGGACAATGATTAGGCCAAATCAGCTTTATCCAGGGGCGGCACGGTGGTGTAGTGGTTGGCACTGTCGCCTCACAGCAAGAAGGTCTGGGTTCGAGCCCCGTGGCCGGCGAGGGCCTTTCTGTGCGGAGATTGCATGTTCTCCCCGTGTCTGCATGGGTTTCCTCCGGGTGCTCCGGTTTCCCTCACAGTCCAAAGGTTAGGTTAGCTGGTGACTCTAAATTGACCGTAGGTGTGAATGTGAGTGTGAATGGTTGTCTGTGTCTATGTGTCGGCCCTGTGATGACCTGGCGACTTGTCCAGGGTGTACCCCGCCTTTCACCCGTAGTCAGCTGGGATAGGCTCCAGCTTGCCTGCGACCCTGTAGAACAGGATAAAGCGGCTAGAGATAATGAGATGAGCTTTATCCAGTGTATGGATAGCGGCTCGATATATTACCCTAGTCAACCAATGCAGCTCTCTCTATTCTTATTGTCTTACTGCTCATCGGCCAAAATGTTTCTAAGTAAAAAGAAAGCACAACTTTATTCATCACACACTTGTGAAATTTCCTCTCTGCATTTAACCCATCTGAAGCAGTGAACACACACATGCGTGAGCAATGAGCACACATATATACCCAGAGCAGTGGGCAGCCATGCTAATAGCGTCCGAGGAGCAGTTGGGAGTTAGGTGCCTCGCTCAAGGGCACCTCAGCCCAAGGCTGTCCCATATTAACCTAACCACATGTCTTTGGATTGTGGGGGAAGCCAGAGCACCCGGAGTAAACCCACGCAGACACGGGGTTTATGCAAACATGCAGACGTGCAAACTCCACACAGAAAGGCCCTTGCCTGCTGCTGGGTTCAAACCCAGAACCTTCTTGCTGTGAGGCGACCATGCTAACCACTACATCACCGTGCCACCAAGGCGTTGTTGATGACGAATGGCAAAGATGTCAACAATCTTGTCAATGTTGATTGCTCTGCCATAGTGTATTCTTCCATGTTTTCTTGATGTGTTCTAGAAATGCCACATTAAAATTTAGCTTCGAAGCCACAAAATACAACTTTGATGGAAAAAAAATAAATTACTTACCTCTCTTCACGTCAAAAGAAGGAGGAAAGTTTCGCTTGTTTTGACATGGCGAATTATTAACATCAGGAAATACTCGTAATTTGCAACTAAAAAGACTGCAGCTACACTGGTAGCTTGACCATGCTTTCTAGGGCGATTGTGTTGCGCTTGCACAGAACTGGGTTTTTGCGACCAAACCACAGGAAGTCAATACAAGGTTATAGAAACCCTAATGAGGCCGAGGTGACAATCTAGTTTAAAAAAAAAAAATGTTAGAAAAATTACAGTGGGCGCTTTTCTAATATTCTTATGCGGCTATTGAGAAAAATGTATGGTCTGACAAAGGGGGGGGGGGTCACAGGCACCCCAGGACCCCCTAGCTATGCCCCTGGACAGCAAGAGAACAGTCAGTTCTCTGACACCTTTCTGTTTTAGCCAGCACTGACTTTTTCACCAGTTTGTGATACAATAGCTCTTCTGTGGGATTGGACCATATGTGCTTGCCTTTGACACCCACAACCCTGTCACCGGTTGTCCTTCCTTGGACCACTTTTGACAGGTACTAACCATCGCATACCAGAAACACTCCACAAGATGTGCCATTTTGGAGATTCTCAGATGCAGTTGTCAATCATCCATCTGTTATCCTGTGTAGGGTTGCAGGCAAGCTGGAGCCTATCCCAGCTGACTATGGGTGAGAGGTGGAGTACGCTGGACAAGTTGCCAGATCTTTGCAAGGCTGATGCATAGAGACAAACAACCATTCACACACTCATTCACCTATGGTCAATTTGGAGCCACTATAGGTGTAAGCCTAACCTGCATGTCTTTGGACTGTGGGGAAAACCGGAGCACCCAGAGGAAACCCGCGCAGACGCGGGGAGAACATGCAAACTCCACACAGTAAGGCCCCTGTTGAACCCAGAACCTTCTTGTTGTGAGGTGACGGTGCTAACCACTACACCACCGTGCCACCCTCAGTCATCAATCACCCATCACAATTTGACATTTGTCAAAGTTGCTCAGATCCTTACACTTGCCTTCCCCCCCCGCCTTTCATGCTTCCATCACATGAACTTCAAGAACTGACTGTTCTCTTGCTGCCTAATCTATCCCACCCCTTAGCAGGTGCCATTGTAATGAGATAATCAATGTTATTCACTTCACCTGTCAGTTGTCATGATGTTATGGCTGATTGGTGTATAATGCCATTTGAAATTAAAAAAAAAAAAAAAATATGTATGTATATGTATGTATATGTGTATATGTATGTATATGTGTATGTATGTATGTGTATATATATATATATATGTATGTGTATATGTGTGTGTGTGTGTGTATATATATATATATATATACGTATGTATATGTGTATATTTATTTATTTTTTTGCAGGGTTTTTGTGTAGACTGATTAATAAGCTTGGATTTAAAGGCACTCAATTCTGACAAAGTATGAACTGAAAAACAGGTTTTAAAAAATTGATTGCATTTCACTGACTAAAGGATAGCCCCAGGAAGTAGATTCGGTAAATTCTTTTTCAGTCCCTTAATCTACTACATCATGGTCAGGGTTGCATTGGATTCAGAGTGTGTCCTGGAAACACTTGGCATGAGACAGGAGTACAGTATTTGTCACAGTACACCAGTTTCTCCCAATTAGATTGGATGCATTTCTCTGTAAATTGAGACGTTTCTGTAGATTTCTGAATTCATTCTGCTGCTACTGTCATGAGTTACTTCAATAAAGAGCCTGCTCTAGAAGCCATGCAAGGCCAAGCCATGACGCTACTTCCACTGTGCTTGACCCGATGAGCTTGTATGTTTTGGATCGTGTGCAGATAATTTATTTTTCCACGCTTCATAGTGCCTTTTTATCACTTTGGTAGAGGTTAATCTTTGTTCTAGAATTTTTATGGCTCATCTGTGTTTGAATCAATTTAAATAAAAGAAAAAGGGATTATCAGGGTTCTTTTTTCCTTCGTTTTTCCTAGCTGTAATTGTGGTGTTTAGGCAACAGAGGGTATACAATTTAGACAGCAATAACATAACATGGTGGGAATACATGTGACTTCGCTTCACTTTAGGTGGACGTAACACAGCTCTAATGCACCGAAAACGTGTGTGCAAACAAAAAATCTAAAATAGGTGAGAGCTGTTGTGCAATTGACTATAGAAATAGCTTGATTTCTTATTTATTTTGTTACAGACTGCTGAAAGCTAAAGAAAGGAGACAAAATCTTCATAAGTTTAAGAAAAGGCCCATTTGTTAATGTTTTTAGTTTTTAATAAGGAATATTTTAGTTAATAGGCTATTATAGTTTACTCCAGTCTTTACAAACGTAGGCAAATATTGTTGGTTATTAAAAAAAAAACTATTATTGAACAAAAGGAATATTTAAGTTGATAATAGGAAAATAAATGTTGCACTTTTCGGGGGGGGAGGGAATAAAATATTGTGGGGAAAATTAGAATCGGATGATGAATTGGGTGAATCATTATATGCCTACCTCAGAGGTATTAATTAGGGTTTTATTTATTTTTAATTTTTAAATGTTTAAACACTTAATCTAACAGGGCACACCTGGGCAACACAACACCTGTCAATTACATGTTCCAATATTTTTGATCACTTGGAGAAAATATAGTTAGGCTCAAAGAAAAGGTGTCAAGTTGCTTGACATATCTAGATGTAAATATCAGGAAATAAAAGCTAAAACTCTCATCTATCAACCCATATGTCTTCAGTGTATAGCAAAAACAAAAGACTTGACATTGTCATTCCAGTACTTTGGGAGAGGACTGGTTATGATTAAATAATGCTGTAAGAACTTTATGACATGATTTTTGTTTTTCATTGTTATTACTTAGAAGCTTATCAGGGGTAACTTTATAACAGCCATCAACAATCTTTTAGGATTTTTTTATCCCCAAAATTGAATTTAATGTAATTTTGGATGCTGCGTGTGTTTATATGTTCAAGGCTAATATTTTGCCTCGTGTTACTGACACTGTTTAGTGAGGAAAGTCTTGGAAAGAAACTGCTTTTGCCATGGTGCTATGGTGGTTAGCAGTTTGTTGAGCAACTGTTCATTTAACTAAGTTAGGCAATCACTGTTTTGCCATTTCTTTCCTTATAGTTGCCCTTTTCTGGTGACTCACCTCACTGTCTGCATCCCAGTGATCACTGGAGTGCTTTTTCTCTTTGTGATCATCACCCTTCTTCGCACCAGTTTTACAGACCCAGGGATCTTACCCAGGGCTTTACCAGAGGAGGCTGCTGACATTGAGCGTCAAATAGGTAAAACAGCTGTGTGTGAGTTTTAAATGTAAAACAATTTAACTCTAGGGTTTATATTCTCTATTCTGTGTGTTCCTGTTTGTATTCTTAGATAATTGTGGATCAGCTACATATCGACCCCCACCTCGGACTAAAGAGATCCTTATAAACGGGCAGCTGGTCAAACTCAAATACTGTTTCACCTGCAAGATGTTCCGTCCACCCCGTACTTCACACTGTAGTCTATGTGACAATTGTGTAGGTGAGGCTCTCATTTTAAGTGTGTAATTTTATTAGTGGTAATGAAAGACATTAGAATGTGTTTTATATTTATTTATTTTACTATGAACTTTAAATGAACACACCCAGTATTGTGTGCGCGCGTATATATATCTGATATTAATTGTAATGCAATGACTTTTGCTTATGTTCCCCATACAGAGCGCTTTGACCACCACTGCCCATGGGTGGGGAATTGTGTTGGAAAGCGCAACTACCGCTTTTTCTATACTTTCATAGTTTTGTTGTCTTTTCTTACCTCCTTCATCTTTGGCTGTGTGATCACGCATCTCACTTTACGTAAGTCTAATACCATATCTCATGAGAGAATGTCAGCAAATGGCATTAACAGAAATGGCATTAACACTGTTGCCTCACATTAAGGTTCTGGATTCGAACCTCGCGGCTGACTGGTTAGTTGGTCTTCAGTATGAATATTGCATAACTGAGTACATTTTGTTATCTGCAGGATCACAAGGTGGGAAAGGCTTTGTACAAGCCTTACAGGAGAGTCCAGCCAGATATCCTTTCTGTCTCAGTGCATCGGTTAGAGGCATGGGTGATTCACATGTCCCCAGGACCATAACATAACTGCTGCTGCTTCTGATCCTAATTCCATTCATCCCTAATTAGTGTTGTCATTTCTCTGGGCTGTACAGTTAATAAATGGCTTCCTCTTGATGCAGTTCTACCACTGACCAGGAATCACAGCGTACCTGTTTACATGGTTTATACTGTATTTGTGCTGTGTTATAATTTATACTTAAATAATCAGGGATGAAGGAGTAATTTGCATAGGGAATGAATGTCTTGTATCAGTGCTAAACCTTAACCCCTCTGGTAATGTTGTGGAACTGGTTGTTTGTTTCTTTTCCATCTGGTCTATCCTGGGCCTGTCTGGCTTCCATACCTACTTGGTAGCTTCCAACCTTACAACTAATGAAGATGTAAGTGTTTTAAAAAAAAAATCAATGTTGTGGTCCAAAAGTACACTTTCTGCTGAAATGTTTATCAAGTCAGAAGCATGCAATTTAGCAAATTTCTCTGTTATGCAACTTTTTATTTTGCCAATCCTTTTCAGATCAAGGGTTCTTGGTCGAGTAAAAGAGGAGTGGAAGAATCTGGGAACCCTTACAGCTATAACAGTATCTTCACTAACTGCTGTGTGGTGCTGTGTGGTCCAATGCCTCCCAGGTCAGTATAGCACTAGAATAAGAGTCCCAAAACACACAATGTACAACCCCGATGCCAAAAAAGTTGGGACAAAGTACAAATTATAAATAAAAACGGAATGCAATGATATGGAAGTTTCAAAATTCCATATTTTATTCAGAATAGAACATAGATGACATATCAAATGTTTAAACTGAGAAAATGTATCATCTAAAGAGAAAAATTAGGTGATTTTAAATTTCATGACAACAACACATCTCAAAAAAGTTGGGACAAGGCCATGTTTACCACTGTGAGACATCCCCTTTTCTCTTTACAACAGTCTGTAAACGTCTGGGGACTGAGGAGACAAGTTGCTCAAGTTTAGGGATAGGAATGTTAACCCATTCTTGTCTAATGTAGGATTCTAATTGTTCAACTGTCTTAGGTTTTTTTTTTGTCGTATCTTCCGTCTTATGATGCGCCCAATGTTTTCTATGGGTGAAAGATCTGGACTGCAGGCTGGCCAGTTCAGTACCCAGACCCTTCTTCTATGCAGCCATGATGCTGTAATTGATGCAGTATGTGGTTTGGCATTGTCATGTTGGAAAATGCAAGGTCTTCCCTGAAAGAGCCGTCGTCTGGATGGGAGCATATGTTGCTCTAGAACCTGGATATACCTTTCAGCATTGATGGTGTCTTTCCAGATGTGTAAGCTGCCCATGCCACACGCACTAATGCAACCCCATACCATCAGAGATGCAGGCTTCTGAACTGAGCGCTGATAACAACTTGGGTCGTCCTTCTCCTCTTTAGTCCGAATGACACGGCGTCCCTGATTTCCATAAAGAACTTCAAATTTTGATTCGTCTGACCACAGAACAGTTTTCCACTTTGCCACAGTCTATTTTAAATGAGCCTTGGCCCAGAGAAGACGTCTGTGCTTATGGATCATGTTTAGATACGGCTTCTTCTTTGAACTATAGAGTTTTAGCTGGCAACGGCGGATGGCACGGTGAATTGTGTTCACAGATAATGTTCTCTGGAAATATTCCTGAGCCCATTTTGTGATTTCCAATACAGAAGCATGCCTGTATGTGATGCAGTGCCGTCTAAGGGCCCGAAGATCACGGGCACCCAGTATGGTTTTCCGGCCTTGACCCTTACGCACAGAGATTCTTCCAGATTCTCTGAATCTTTTGATGATATTATGCACTGTAGATGATGATATGTTCAAACTCTTTGCAATTTTACACTGTCGAACTCCTTTCTGATATTGCTCCACTATTTGTCGGCGCAGAATTAGGGGGATTGGTGATCCTCTTCCCATCTTTACTTCTGAGAGCCGCTGCCACTCCAAGATGCTCTTTTTATACCCAGTCATGTTAATGACCTATTGCCAATTGACCTAATGAGTTGCAATTTGGTCCTCCAGCTGTTCCTTTTTTGTACCTTTAACTTTTCCAGCCTCTTATTGCCCCTGTCCCAACTTTTTTGAGATGTGTTGCTGTCATGAAATTTCAAATGAGCCAATATTTGGCATGAAATTTCAAAATGTCTCACTTTCAACATTTAATATGTTGTCTATGTTCTATTGTGAATACAATATCAGTTTTTGAGATTTGTAAATTATTGCATTGTTTTTATTTACAATTTGCACTTTATCCCAACTTTTTTGGAATCGGGGTTGTACCTGATTTTATGCTGTTGTCAGAATCCATCAGTATTTTGCCATTAGCATTAATACAACATTTTAACAGTGCATAGTATTGGTCAGTCATATGCTAACAAGTGTGATGCTGTGTTTCAGCTTGATTGACAGAAGAGGGTTTTTACCTCCAGATGTCATCCCTCAAACAGTCAAATCTGAAACGGAGATCCATCCTTTCATGACAAAGAATGACACTAACATGGTAAGACCATGGTAGTGCCATCTAGTGGCAGTACCTCAGCCTCAGGTGTCTCCTTTCACGCGAGACTGACTTTTAAATGCTTTTTCCTAATAACAAGGGCTAATGTTTTGGCTCGAGTGACTGACATTATACAGTAAATTTAATGTCCTTATTAAATTAATGTCCAATTAAATGATGTTTACATCCTTCAGGACAATTATATCCTCTTTAATTTTAGGTTTTATTTATAAAGTTTAGTTAAAAACATTCTTTGTTGTGGTTTCCATTTAATATCTTTACATCTCCACCAAATGACACATCTTTTTAAAATGGGTACTTTAGAACTCTTGTACAGTTACCACAGTACTAAAAATGTGCTTTTCAGTTTTGGGACATCCTGATTAGATTTTATGCCCTGCAATTTGTAATATAATGAGCTGATTTCAACAGGACGGGAACTGTCAGGAATTTGCTGTCTCATGCACTGCCTGATGGCTGGCAGATCTGAGTTTGGATGGTAAGACTGTGTTACGAGCATTTCTGCATGCAGCTCTCGCCATCTTCCCTCGTAACCTAATCATCATTTCCTGTGTTCGAAATTCATTTCAGCATTCACTACCTTCACTTCATGTTCAGCTGTCTGTGCACTAACTCTGAATCTCCAACCTTAACTTTCTGTATATTTCTTGTTGCTTCTGTCAAAATTGTACGTGTTCAGCGCAGTGATTTTTTTTTTTCAGGCCCGAAATGTATTTCACATTTGCTTAAACCTACATAAAAATGAAATTACAAACAGGATCATCCAACAGGGACAGGCTTGTTTTCTTCTCTTCTATATCTGCACTCCTACCCATGCTTTTTACTTCATCTGATACTCTCACAGGCACACCCAGTTTCATAATACACCCCCCCCCCCCCCCCCCCCCAAGTACTTGCATTCTGTAACTTTGCTCAGTGTTCTGTCTTTTTCTATTGGCAGGGCCACTTGGGTATCACAGCTTGAAGCTCACTTTCGTACAATTGTATTTCTTTCCTTCATGCCTTCATATGTTGGTTGCTTCTGCTGATATAAACTAGGTCATCTTTTCATTCTTTAGTGACCATAGGGAAACTGTTTGCTCTGCAAAGATGTACCCTTTTGTGCTGTGCTCAGGGGTAAAACTAAGCTGCTATAATGCCTCATCCTTACCATGAGGTCTTCTCCAGTTTGGAGTGTTTTGTTATGGTCAAAGAGCAATATAAAAAAGACAAATGGTTGTTGTTGTTTTTTTGTTCCCCCCCTTCCCCTCCCTCTTCCACCTTTCTTTACTGTGTGCAGTGCACACAGGGTGCCAAGGAGCTTTTGGAGTCAGCTTCTCACTCCTCCTCAGTGGTCAAGAGCAGCTGCAGCTCTGCTACACCTAAGACCACTTCAGTGACCCAGGATAATCTGCTAACTGTTGTCTCAAGCACTCACAAGTCACCATCCGGTAAGCCTTCTACCAGCTGCTTTGGAAGACAGAAACACCATCTGACGGACAAGACCTGCCCTCAGCAAACGAGCAAAAAAGCCACACCGGATGCTCAGGCAGTTGGCTTCCATCTTTCACTCTATTCTGTTAACCATAGTTCTCTCATTCTCAGTGATGCTTCTGACATGGGCTTTCTCCCACTGACCTGAGTATAGATGCCCCAGCAGGCAAGGCTGAGCACCTGACACCCCCCACCCCCAGTCGCTCACTGCAATCAGAATATACATGCCCTGTTAAAAGCAAGAAAAGGTTAACAGATGGCATTTCACTCAGGAAGTTCTCAGGGGTCATACAGTCTCTAAACAGTGAAAAATGACCATTGGACCTAAGATTTATTTGACAAATGTGTAAACAGGAGACTGAATTAGTATTAATTATGGTTCTGTTTCATCTGCAGAGTAGGACTAGTGAGCAGCACAATGCACATTTGACAAGAAAGGATCACTTCTTGTTCACGCCATACAGCAGAGTTTGGTGTTCCACTAAGCCTTGAATCCTGTTTAAAATTTACCCATTGATTTGCATTCATAGCAGTAACTTCTGTTTTGTTTAAAAATCAGATTTGTGTAAAGGAAATCTCCTGACATGTGCAGCCCAAACAGGCCTCAAATATATAACCATTATAAGCTATGAAATGCAGAAATGGATAAGTAATCAAATGTAATTTGTAAATGAGTGAGTGGCGAAGCTACTTATTTGTGTGTTGATGGTAAATTTGGTCATTTATTTAAGCTCTGGATTGAAATGACCTAGGAAGTGGTATCGAAACCTTTAACTTCAGCACTGGAGTGGTTACACAAATGGATGTGGTCTCTTCCAGTATTACCATCAGTAAGAGAAAATGGGATAGGAGAGCTGTACATCTACTTAGAAGGTTGCATTTGTGAAGCAGAACCTTGCATGCGGTTTGGGCTAAAGCAGTAGAATGAGGAAGTGACATTCATTTTGCAAACATGGTTCTAGTATTAATATCTTTTAAAAAAAACCAATGCAAGTCAAGAGTGGACTATTATTTTTTGCTGCACAGTACAGTAGATTGTTCACCGGTGTCGTGAAACTGTCATAGAATCCTTATGACAATGTCATAAATGTTAAATTACACTGGCAGTGTGTGTTTGGTAATGTTTTACTGTACTGTTCATTCCACATGTAAACAAAATATTCATTAAATGTAGCTATCTGTACTCTGAACACATGCAGACAAGTTTGATCACCCCTGTCTAAAAAGGTTTTCTGGTGGTTGGCAAAGAATTTGTATATTTTTGTTGTATGACATTTTAATATTAGTTAGCAAATTTTGTTTGTAGGCATTTTGCTATACCTAAACCAGAAGTATTAAGTTCAGGGATAAGTTGGTAAGCAGAATGCAAATAGTGTTGATTTTAACACAAGCCAGACAACCGGTGTATGGGCCTCAAAAACAAACAGAGATAACTATTGTTTTGAATACCAACAAAGTTACTTTAACCATATTATATTGAGGCAATTACTGCAGGAGGGACTGACCAGGATGAACAGAAGCTGACAGCGAGGTGGTTTGAATGCTTTCACAGAAGTGAAACCTGCCTAAATGCAAATTGTCATGTGAGCATGTTAACATCACACAGCAAACCATTACAGTAAGTTCTGAGAATCTAACACTTGACCGGAACTGCGTTCCATCATATTTTTAGGCTGGCCTCTTTGTTTACTTCTCGACTTAATAAATAACTACTCGAGTGTGCATAGGTAATGCTGTAAAAGTGATGGTTCCATGACTATATACAGTACTGTGCAAAAATTTAAGGCACATGCAAAGGAAAAAATGCTGTTAAGCAAAGAGGTCTTCGAACATAGACATAAAATACTCTAAAGGGCAGTAAACAGTAATAAAATAAAGTTAATATTTGTGACAGCCCATTGCCTAAAAAAGTACTCTGATTGGTTCAACTGGTTGTCAACACTAGATGGCACATTTTATCCTTGTACTTTTAAATAAGTGCTCTGATTGGCTGGTCTAATCTCAGGCCTAATCTGCTCATGCTGTGCACTGCTGAGTGATTTCTATGCTCCAATGAACGTGATTCATCTCATGAAGCCTTTGAAGAGATGAATGAAAGAGCAACAGAACCAAGCTGTGTTGTTTTTTTTGCTTTTTTTTACTGAATCTAATGTGTTCTTGATAAATATTTTCTCTCTAAAGTAGCAGGCTGTACTACTTGAAGCTACCAATGTGTGCTGGTTCTTTGTCAGGTTCCATTCTAACTTTTGAAAGTGGAATGTTTAAATAGTATTTATTCCTTGTTCTATCTTTTGTCTATGAATTTTGACTTTTTTAAAAATAAAAATTAATGTAGCAAACAAAGATGGAGAGACATCAGTTGTGCAGATGATTGAAGCAGGATGGGTATAATTTAAGTTTGGAGTGGCTGTGAAAGTTGCTACAGTGCAATTTGACTATAAGGAAGAGGATATTCTTAAAACCATGGAATAAGTCATGTCATAAAACCAAAACTTGCATTGCTAATCCATTCGCTGTGGTCAGAGGTCCTTGAACTCCCTGTCCTGCACATTTTAGCGTTTTCCCTGCTCCCGACATAGGGCTGTTAATTAGTTGATTGAGAGATGTTGGGAGCAGAGAAAACACTAAAATGTTCAGGACAGGGTTTGGGAAATTGTGACTTAAGTTAATGATGCCTGAAGGTTCAGAAAATTTGACAAATATTAAGAATGGTATTGATTATTTAAAGTTTGGCTGGCTTTTTACGTCAACCTTCTTTTGTGGTTCCTACATTAACAAGCAGGTTTAACAAGTACCTGTTAAACACAGCAGCAATGATTGATATCCAGGTGTGGCATTCAAATTCAACTCCTCATTGTCAACATCTTTTAATACAAGAGCCATCTCTGTGAACTTGGATGGTTTGTCCTCAATCTTAGTTTGTTCTAAGCAATATAGCCCATGAGGTAGGATGTGGGATAAAGGTAAGCCACAGTCTAGAGAGCTTTGGATGTGATAGACTTGCCTGCCCTAAATGGTTCTTCATTTGTAATTGGATCTGAAGCCTGGAAGATATTGGATTAGATTAGCTAAAGGTAAGTTATCTTGCATTCTAGCGTTCACTCCATGCACAGGCCTCCATGTGCATGACAAGTAGTCACCATGCAAACACAGTTGTGCCCAATAAATGGTTCCTGGCTTTAAAAAAAAAAATCCCACGATCAGATGGCTTTAAGCTGCTGCGGAGACGTATAGTAACCTGGAGTACTAGAAAAACTTGTTCATCAAATGTTAAATTTTGTACATTCTTTTCTGTGTTTTTTTTTTTTTTTAGCTTTGACCATTTTGCCAAAGGCACAGAAATGATAGTTTTCCCAAGAAATTTGCATGTCAGTGTAGTGTACCAGAATAAGAAATAGCATGTATGCAAGCTGTCCCCCCCCCCCCCCCTTTTTTTTTTTTTTGGTCTGACCATATTTTGACTTGATTTGAAGGCCACAGAGTCAGGTTTTGAATGATCTGGTAAGTTCAGGTTTGTAAAGACCACCCACACATTCTGCAATATACTGTTCAAAGGTGAAGGTTTCAGTCTTGTTTTAAGACAAATAATTATTCAGGCTATAATTATTGGCTAACCTTTTTAAGCTTCTTTTTCCTGTAGTTGAACAACTTTTGTAATACAACAGAGCTTCCTCTTCACATCTCTCTTTTCCTTTTTCAGATTTTCATGTACAACACCAAATCAGAAAAAAGCTGGGATGGTATAGAAAATGCAAACAAAAAAGAAAGCAGGTATTTTTTTCCTTCTAAATTTACTTTGACCTGCAGACATTATGAACCCAAGATCCCCCAATCAGCTTCATTTCATTTGTTAATACATTTAATATACATTCATTCCTGCATTTCAGCCCCACAACACATTCAACAAAAGTTGGGACTGGGGTACTTTAGGGCAGGTAATGAGGTAACACTATTAAATAATGTGAAAAACATGTAATTGTAATCATGATTTGGTACAAAATCTATATCCAGGAAAGGCCTAGTCTCTGAGCAGCAAAGATGGGCTGAGGATCTCCAGTTTGTCAAAAGTGCATGAGAAAATTCTTGAAATGTTTTAAAAAAGCTGAACACCTGTGATCTCTGATCCCTCAGACAGCACTGCATCAAGACTCATCACTTATCTAGAGCTGATATAATCACAAACACTTGGGATTACTTTGGCAAACTTTGTCAAGTATTACAATATGGATTTGCATCCACAAATGCCAGTTGAAACTTAAGGCTTCCTTTTTGCACCATTATGTTAACCATGTGCAGAATTGCCATCAACTCCTCTGGGCTTGGAGGCATCTGGAATGTCAAGCTTGTTTGTATAGCACTTTTAACAATAGACATTGTCCCAAAGCAGCTTTACAGAATTTGAATGACTCAAGACATGAGCCAATTTTATCCCTAATCTATCCCCAATGAGCAAGCCTGTGGCAAGGAAAAACTCCCTCAGACGACATGAGGAAGAAACCTCGAGAGGAACCAGACTCAAAAGGGAACCCATCCTCATTTGGGCAACAACAGACAACATGACTATAACATTAACAGTTTTAACATGAAGTCAGTTTTGTTGATGTTATAAACTCTTCATTAATGGAAATGAGTACAAAACTGTTCATGACAACTGCAGTCCTGAAGTTAGCAAGTCAACTGTAGTCCTCAGCCATAAAAGCATTTCTGTAATTGTCCAGAGCGTCTTCCAAGTGTGACTTTCAACTGTCCATATGGGGCCGTCCTCCACAGGAGCGATGCGATGAGACTCCACCCAGACACAGGGCATCAGGATGGATCAGGCAGGTCCGAGGAGCAGAAGAGGTCAGCATCTCGATCTCAGGATTGACATGTAACTCAGAGGGACAGATTGGGGGGAGAGAAAACACAGGTTGTTAAGTATGCCCAATGTCACCTGAATAAGTAGGAATGGTATACATTTTGCGCCGAGTACAAGCAGGGACTCTGGCAAAACTAACTATGACAGCATAACTAAAAGGGGAGAGCCAGAAGGTAACACAGGCATGAGGGAGCCCCGGGACATAAAGCAGCAGCCATTACACCGTCAACAAACTCAAGTGAGCAAGCGAGTGGGGACTGACAGCATCCATACATCCCAGTTTACCAAAACACTCTGTCTGAGGACCCTCCAGATCTACACCTTTATCTCATAAACACCATTAACAAAAGGCTTGACTAAACAGATGTATTTTCGGCCTAGACTTAAATGCTGAGACTGTGTCTGATTCCCGAACACTACTTGGAAGGCTGTTCCATAACTGTGGGGCTTTGTAAGAAAAGGCTCTGCCCCCTGATGTAGCCTTCGCTGTACAAGGTACCAGCAGATAGCCTGCACCTTTTGATCCAAGTAGGTGTGGCGGGTCATAAAGGACCAGAAGTTCGCTCAGGTACTGTGGTGCGAGACCATTCAGTGCTTTAAAGGTCAATAGTAGTACAACCCCGATTCCAAAAAAGTTGGGACAAAGTACAAATTGTAAATAAAAACGGAATGCAATGATGTGGAAGTTTCAAAATTCCATATTTTATTCAGAATAAAACATAGATGACATATCACATGTTTAAACTGAGAAAATGTATCATTTAAAGAGAAAAATTAGGTGATTTTAAATTTCAAACAACACATCTCAAAGTTGGGAGAAGGCCATGTTTACCACTGTGAGACATCCCCTTTTCTCTTTACAGCAGTCTGTAAACGTCTGGGGACTGAGGAGACAAGTTGCTCAAGTTTAGGGATAGGAATGTTAACCCATTCTTGTCTAATGTAGGATTCTAGTTGCTCAACTGTCTTAGGTCTTTTTTGTCGTATCTTCCGTTTTATGATGCGCCAAATGTTTTCTATGGGTGAAAGATCTGGACTGCAGGCTGGCCAGTTCAGTACCCGGACCCTTCTTCTATGCAGCCATGATGCTGTAATTGATGCAGTATGTGGTTTGGCATTGTCATGTTGGAAAATGCAAGGTCTTCCCTGAAAGAGACGTCATCTGGATGGGAGCATATGTTGCTCTAGAACCTGGATATACCTTTCAGCATTGATGGTGTCTTTCCAGATGTGTAAACTGCCCATGCCACACGCACTAATGCGACCCCATACCATCAGAGATGCAGGCTTCTGAACTGAGTGCCGATAACAACTTGGGTCGTCCTTCTCCTCTTTTGTCCGAATGACACGGCGTCCCTGATTTCCATAAAGAACTTCAAATTTTGATTCGTCTGACCACAGAACAGTTTTCCACTTTGCCACAGTCCATTTTAAATGAGCCTTGGCCCAGAGAAGACGTCTGCGCTTCTGGATCATGCTTAGATACGGCTTCTTCTTTGATCTCTAGAGTTTTAGCTGGCAACGGCGGATGGCACAGTGAATTGTGTTCACAGATAATGTTCTCTGGAAATATTCCTGAGCCCATTTTGTGATTTCCAATACAGAAGTATGGAAATGCAGTGTATGTGTATGCAGTGTATGTGATGCAGTGCTGTCTAAGGGCCCGAAGATCACGGGCACCCAGTATGGTTTTCCAGCCTTGACCCTTACGCACAGAGATTCTTCCAGATTCTCTGAATCTTTTGATGATGATATGCACTGTAGATGATATGTTCAAACTCTTTGCAATTTTACACTGTCAAACTCCTTTCTGATATTGCTCCACTATTTGTCGGTGCAGAATTAGGGGGATTGGTGATCCTCTTCCCATCTTTACTTCTGAGAGCCGCTGCCACTCCAAGATGTTCTTTTTATACCCAGTCATGTTAATGACCTATTGCCAATTGACCTAATGAGTTTCAATTTGGTCCTCCAGCTGTTCCTTTTTTGTACCTTTAACTTTTCCAGCCTCTTATTGCCCCTGTCCCAACTTTTTTGAGATGTGTTGCTGTCATGAAATTTCAAATGAGCCAATATTTGGCATGAAATTTCAAAATGTCTCCCTTTCGACATTTGATATGCTGTCTATGTTCTATTGTAAATACAATATCAGTTTTTGAGATTTGTAAATTATTGCATTGTTTTTATTTACAATTTGTACTTTGTCCCAACTTTTTTGGAATCGGGGTTGTATTTTATAATCAATATGAAATTTGATTGGGAGCCAATGCAGTGTGGATAAGACGGGGTGATGTGGTCATATTTTCTAGTTCTAGTAAGGACTCTTGCTGCTGCATTGTGAACTAACTGGAGCTTGTTTATGCACTTATTGGAACAACCAGACCGTAAGGCATTACAATAATCCAACCTGGAGGTAACGAATGGACCATCACACAGTGGAAATGTATATTGTGGTCAGATGAATCAGTATTCCACATCATCTTTTGGAAGAAATGGACACTGTGTGCTCCTGATCACAGATGAAAGGAGCCATCCAGACTGTTACCAGCAGCAAACCCAAAAGCTAGGGTCTGTCATGGTATGGAGGTGTCAGTGCTCTTGGCAAAGGTAACTTACACTTCTGTGATGGCAGCCAGAAAAGTGCATTAACAACATATGCTGTCTTCAAGATGACTTCTTTTCCAGGGATACTTCAACAAGACAATGCAAGACCACATTCTGCACACATTACAAAGGCATGGCTTTACTTGGTGTCTTCAGTCCCTAAACATCTTAAGAGTGGTGAGAAAGAATGGCGACATTACAAAGTGGTAAATGTTTTACCGTCCCAGCTTTTTTTAAAATAAGTGTTTATTTTGAATGCAGTACAAGTCAAAGATTAGTCACAATTTTTTTTTCTAGTTTCAATTTCAATTCCATCCCAACTGATTTGGGGTTGTATTTGCCATAGCAATATTATTTAAACATGTTGACTGGATGAACTGTAAAGTGATGCATTGTCGTAACATGATACCTAAACCTTAAATATACACAGGTGGAGACGTATGTAACAATCCTAATAATACCATTAACATGTGTAGAGAAAAATACATAAGAGATTTTTTTGCTGTTATTGTATATATCCAATTTAGTGTAGCAGATAACAGAAACAATCTTTCAAATGGTGATACAAGCACCAAATTTGGCACAAATACTCCTTAGACATTATTCTTTTGAAAAAGTACGCGGGCCACCTGAAATTCAAGATGGCTGCTTATTTTCAAGATGGCCGCCACTGCAGACTTGAAAATGGGATATAATCTGGCCACTTTGACCGATTTGAATGATCTTGGTGTCTAAAAGTAGGTTTTTGACTATGAGAAATCTAAAAATCCCACTCTTAACCTTCTAGGGAGCTCCTTTCTGCCATTTCTAGCAAAAATATGATGAAAAATATACATAGACCAGAACATATCCTACAAACTATTTTATTTATTTGTTATTTTTAAATGCACAACTGGAATGTTTAGTTATGGTCACTGTTTGTCACTGCAGAGTGCAATGAGTCAAATACAGAGCTCACAAATGCACTGTTCACCCCAGCAGTGAGCTGCATGGTTTCACTTGTCCTCACATTTGCAGCTACATAGTCCGGTGCAGGTGAGACTGAATCGGTAGCATTTGCACCTTCCACGGCATTCAGATTTGCATCCACATTTGGTCAGCTGTTGGCAACTCTCGGCAATAGGTGGAAGCGTTGTCCAGAAGACTTTCCATGTGTCTCCACTCTTTGTCCATCCCCAGTCAGCAGGACTTTGTGTTTCTGGTTGGCGCAGTGTTGACTGACTCCATATACAGCCTGCTTGATAGGCAGCGCGCTTTGCATGCTGAAGTAGTGCTGCTTGAGTTGGAGGGATGGCTTCATATGGCCTCTGCTTTCGAGCAAACATATTCAGCCTGGCATCATCAACACGTGCAACTGTACTGGACCTGTCATACATTGTCACCACAAACTTCTCCAGGACCTCCAGATCATCATCATCATCTACTGTTGGTGGGTACTGGCTTAGCTTGGCAAAGACATCAGAAGCTTCAGCATACACATCCCAGGTTTGCCATGCAGACTTCTTCCCTTTGCTGCGGAAGCCTGATACAACATCGCAACCAGTGAAAGCATGGAAGAAGAGTATTCCTTTGCTCTTCTCCAGTCCTAAAGAGAGGTGCAGGTCATGTACAGGAATCCATCTCAGGTTCTGTCCTTGGCCAAAGGCCACCCACAACTGGTGCAGACCAATCCCTTGAAGGAGAGGCAGAACACTGATTGCTATGACGAGGACATCCTCTACCGCTACACCCTACACCCCAAACTATAATTATTGCTACAGTCTATACAAACATGCATGCTAGCTATGTTAGTGGACTATTTTACAAAAGGCCAAGAATAAGGCAAAAGTAAGCTTCTGAGTGATTTTATTTTCCCAGATTTGGATTCTACATGGTCAAAAATGTATAATTTGATGCCAGAATCATCCATATCGGACATGTCTGTGCATAGTTATGGCAAAACGATATATTTCTGTACTGGACATGGCGGCCATCTTTAAAATGGGCAGCCATCTTGAATTTCAAGTGGCCCACGTACTTTTTCAAAAGAATAATGTCTAAGGAGTATCTGTGCCGAATTTGGTGCTTGTATCACAATTTGAAAGATTCCTCTGAAATATTATGTTATCTGCTGCACTAATTGAACCTGTATTTTTTTTTTTTTTTTTTTGGAGTAACCACACACGATCAGGAAACAAGTGTGTGTGCAGTACTGAGATTTTATTGCTATTACTACAATAAAGTTATAAAATAATAGTCTGTCATAAATGAATGAGTAGACATGTACAGTGCCTTGCAAAAGTATTCATACCCCTTGAACTTTTTCACATTTTTCCACCTTACAACCATGAACTTAAAAGTTTTTTTTATTGAGATTTTACGTGATGGACCAACACAGAGTAGCACATAATTGTGAAGTGAAACAAAAATGATAAATGGTCTTCAAAATTTTAAACAAAAATCTGAAAAATGTGATGTGCATTAGTATTCAGCCCCCCTGCGTCAATACTTTGTAGAGCCACCTTTTGCTGCAATTACAGCTGCAAGTCTTTTGTGGTATGTCTCTACCAGCTTTGCACATCTAGACACTGAAAATTTTGCCCATTCTTCTTTGCAAAATAGCTCAAGCTCAGCCAGATTGGATGGAGAGCGTCTGTGAACAGCAATTTTCAAGTCTTGCCACAGATGCTCAATGGGATTTAGGTCTGGACTTTGACTGGGCCATTCTAACACATGAATATTCTTTTATCTAAACCATTCCATTGTAGCTCTGGCTGCATGTTTAGGGTCATTGTCTTGCTGGAAGGTGAATCTCCTTCCCAGTCTCCAGTCTTTTGCAGCCTCCAACAGGTTTTCTTCCAGGATTGCCCTGTATTTAGCTCCATCCATCTTCCCATCAACTCTGACCAGCTTCCCCGTCCCTGCTGAAGAAAAGCATCCCCATAGCATCATGCTGTCACCACCATGTTTCACAGTGGGGATGGTGTGTGCAGGGTGATGAGCAGTGTTAGTTTTCCGCCACACATAGCGCTTTGCATTTAGGCCAAAAAGTTCAACTTTGGTCTCATTTGACCAAAGCACCTTCTTCCACATGTTTGCTGTGTCCCCTACATGGCTTCTTATGCCTGTCTTTCAACAATGGCTTTCTTCTTGCCACTCTTCCAAAAAGGCCAGATTTGTGGAGTGTACGACTTATAGTTGTCCTGTGCACAGATTCTCCCACCTGAGCTGTGGATTTCTGCAGCTCCTCCAGAGTGATCATGGGCCTCTTGGCTGCTTCTCTGACCAGTGCTCTCCTTGCTCGCTCTGTCAGTTTAGGTGGACGGCCATGTCTTGGTAGGTTTGCAGTTGTGCCATACTTTTTCCATTTTTGAATGATGGATTGAACAGTGCTTCTTGAGATGTTCAGAGCTTGGGATATTTTTTTTATAACCTAACCCTGCTTTAAACTTCTCCAGAACTTTATCCCTGACCTGTCTGGCGAGTCCTTTGGTCTTCATGATGCTGTTTGTTCTTCAGTGTTCTCTAACAAACCACTCTGAGGCCTTCACAGAACAAGTGCATTTATGCTGAGAGTAAATTACACACAGTAGGACTGTATTAACTAAGTAGATGACTTCTGAAGGCAATTGATTGCACTGGATTGTATTTAGAGGTATCAGAGTACAGGGGGCTGAATACTAATGCACACCACATTTTTCAGATTTTTGTTTAAAATTTTGAAGACCATTTATCATTTTCATTTCACTTCACAATTATGTGCTACTCTGTGTTGGTCTATCACATAAAATCTCAATAAAAACTTTTAAGTTTGTGGTTGTAAGGTGGAAAAATGTGAAAAAGTTTAAGGGGTATGAATACTTTTGCAAGGCACTGTAAGTGTGTGCCAATGCACTTTCACTGACCTGTCAGACCATAAACATTGCTATACTTGTACTCCTAACACTCATGGGATGTCAAAGTACTTTTCTCCAGACACTCAAGAATTATTGACAAGGATCATTAGCAAAAGATTATAACAAATTGTGCCATGTACAATACAATAACCCATACAATGTTATATTAATTTTAAATAAAAATGGGGGTGCTGTATAATTTTATTTCAACCAAAAAGTTTCAAACACAAAAGGGTTTTCTAAAGTAGTGCAATATCTACACTCCTACAATGAATAGTGAAGGCTTCCCTAGAAGGTTGCGTATACTTGTAGCATGGTCTTGGTCCACTCCTAATGCAGAACATTTTTAGTTTTACACTTCTGACTTTTTCATATTGACCTACTCTTTCAATGCAGATAATTTTAGTTTTCAAAAATAAGTTCACAGCTCCAGGGTCCTGGTTTTGATCCTGAGCTCAGACATGTCTCTGAGGAGTTTTGCATATTCTTCCCATGGGTTTCCTCCCAAAAACCAATAGGTAGTTTGGGGTCTCTAAATAGCCTCTAGATATGAATGTGTGTATCTGTGATGTACTGAATGTGAATCCCATTCAGACTGGCAGCCCAGCCTTGTGCCCAGTGTTCTTGAGATGAATGAATGAAGATGCTATATGTTATCACAATGGTTAGTGTGTTGATTTGGATGCATGTGTGGAATCATTATCGTGTTGAAAACACTGTCTATAGTAAAACATCATGGCAAAAGGCTAGACAGTGGTAGTATTCGTGACACCCCCCCCCCCCCCCCCCCCAATAATTATTGAATTTTAAATATTTTGTGGCCACTCTCATTAAGGGTGTCAATAATTCTGGAGCACTACCTTAATTTATTGTGAGACTCCAGATATTTAAGGAACCCTGAGAATTTAGTAAATTATTAATGAAGGTTAGGTGCAAAGTACTTACTAACTGTCATGGTTGAAAGTTCATTATACACAAATGTTACTCATATGTGTGCTTTTTGATGGATCACCCTTACTCCATCTTGCTACATACTAGTGCATCTCAAAAAGTTCAATATTTTCCATCAGTTATTTAAGAAAGTGAAAATGTTATAGACTCATTACACATAAACTAAAATGTTTCAAGCATTTTTCTATTTCAATTTTAATCAGTATGGCATACAGTACAAAAACATAAAAAAACATCTCAAAATATTAGAATATTTCATTTTGAGTTTGAGTAAAACAGTATGAACACAGTGTATCTCTCGGTCTAGTTCAGTACACACAACCACAATCATGGGGAAGACTGCTGACTTGACTGTTGTCCAGAAGATGATCACTGATGCCCTCCACAAGGAGGGTAAGCCACAAAAGGTCATTAATGAAAAGTGTGGCTGGAAAAGGTGCACAAGCAACAGGGATGGCCGCAGTCTTGAGAGGATTGTCAAGAAAAGTTGATTCAAGAACTTGGGAGAGCTTCACAAGGAGTGGACTGAGGCTGGTGTCAGTGTATCAAGACCCATCACGAACAGACATCTTCAAGAAAGGGGATACAACTTTCGCATTCCTAATATCAAGCTACTCCTGAGCCAGAGACAATGTCAGAAGAGTCTTATCTGGGCTAAGGAGAGAAGAAATGGACTGTTGCTCAGTAGTCCAAAGTCCTCTTTTCAGATGAAAGTACATTTTGCATTTAATTTGGAAATCATGGTTCTAGAGTCTGGAGGAAGAGTGGAGAGGCACAGAATCCAAGGTGTTTGAAGCCCAGTGTGAAGTTTCCACAATCTGTGATGATTTGGGGTGCCATGTCATCTGCTGGTGTTGGTCCACTGTATTTTATCAAGTCCAAAGTCAACACAGCCATCTACCAGGAGATTTTAGAGCACTTCATGCTTCCATCTGCTGACGAGCTTTTTGGAGATGCTGATTTCCTTTTCCAGCAGGACTTGGCACCTACCCACAGTGCCAAAACTACTACCAAATGGTTTGCTGACCATGATATTACTGTGTTTGTTTGGCCAGCCTACTTGCCTGACCTGAACCCCACAGAGAATCTATGGGGTATTGTCAAGAGGAAGATGAGAAACACCCGACCCAAAACTACAGATACGCTGAAGGCCACTATCAAAGCAACCTGGGCTTCAATAACACCTCAGCAGTGCCACAGACTGATCATCACCTCCATGCCACACCGCATTGATACAGTAATTCATGGTAAAGGAGCCCCAACCAAGTACTGAGTGTATAAATGAATATACTTTTCAGAAGTTGGACATTTCTGTATTGTAAATCCTTTTTTTGATTGATCTTAGGGAATATTCTAATAATTTGAGATACTGGATTTCTGATTTTCATGAGCTATAAGCCATAATCATCAAAATTAAAACAAAAAAGGCTTTAAGTATTTCACTTTACATGTAATGAATATAGAATATATGAAAGTTTACCTTTTTTGAATTAAATTATGAAAAAAAGGAACTTTTTCATGGTATTCTAATTTTTTGAGATGCACTAGTATATGGCCTAACTATTAATTTTGGTGTGCGCCACCCTTCCACATACTGTGCTCAGACCAAAAAAAAAAAAAAATTCTAAACAGGACATTTATAGGTACAGCAGCTAGAGGAGGCACTACATTGTATAAAAACATGTTATGCTGTTACATAGTAGATAGGTTGTTGATAATGCAGTCTTTTGTGCAGTGACAATAAAAAGGCTGATAAGGTTATGATCATAAACATTCATCATACCTTCGGACCTGAGATAGTGTTGAGTAGGGTTGTTTTTTTGTTTTTTTTGCATGCTATGTGATTAGCAGACATGCAAAAGTTTTGTAATGATTGCCTACAGAATGAAACGGCAGTTAAATCCAGAATCTACTGTTCTTTAGAAATCAGTTGCATGATGCCAGTTTTTGTCAGTGATGCAGGACATCCTTGAGTATAATCTTGAGTAAAGGCCTAAAGACATGCTATTGGACGACAGGAAATCCTGCCATATCTGGTAACTTTCAGGCAGAGGCGATTCTACAGTCTGTTGTGGCCCCAAGCAAAAATTTCCAGGGGGCCCTTCTGACCAGTGTTCATCACCAACATGTTATAAATAATCTGACACCAACGAAAAATGTATGAAACCAAAGTTTTTTAAATTCCAAATGTGAAAATACAATGGTAAAGAACAATAAAAACAATAAAAAACAAAATAAATAAGCCCTCGGGCCCCGACTCTTACAGGTCTTTCATTCACGTACAGGGTGTATGCCCACATTAATTATAATGTCTGTAGTTTCAAAGTGTTTGTACTGTCATACGTCAACACAAGAAGAGACAAATCTTTGAATGAACCAGATCACTAAATGTACTTAAAACAATTCATCCAGCATTTTATTTTATTTTATTTTTACTCCATGTGCCTGACTGTCTCCAGCGTGACGTGTGCTAACAGCATGTAAACTCTGCAGTGCAGGGCTTCAGTGACTCCCTACTGACTCCCCAGAAATGACTTTTCAATGCATTTGTTTCAGCATTCTGTGCTTTACTCAGCTGTATTTCTGAAAATGTGTGCTGGCACATGAGGAAGTGTATTGTGTAAAAACCTACACCTTTTTTAAATGGTTGTTTCTTAACCTATCATGCTGTGAAATTTGCTTTAGCTACACTCATATTTTCTCTCATATTAGTCTCACACGAGTGGGTGGTAAAAATGGGTCACAGTGATGATTTTATGACTTTGCCACTATGTTCCTTTTGCAAGATTTTATTACCTGACATAACTGCTACCCTTTCCAAGCCTGGAAGCCATTTTTTTTAATGGGTCTCTTGGATATTGAGAAGCAGAATGGTTTTCCTTTCAATACATTTTTGACTTAAAATGCCCACATACACATCAAAGTCTTTACATTGATATGTAAAGCAATTTTAAAATAATAGAAGTTGCTCAACTTATGAAAATATGAAGTGCATCATTATGAAGTTTTCCTGACACAACTAGTCAAAGGCAAATAGTTTCTGATTTCTGGTATATAGTGATCACCCAAATGAGGCAGGCAGATGTAGAAGCAATGTATTATACAGAATTGGAGGTTGCTCAGTAAATCAGAAGGTCTCTTTTAAGGTTTCATGTTCTCTTTCTAGCTTAAGGTGTATCAGACAAATTTGTTAGAACTAGTTTACAAGCTATAACAAACACACCAACACCTCCAGTTGCTTTGTTCAGATAAATGGTGTCATGTAATATTTGCTCATCTCCCCATTTTACATACACCTATGTAATAAATATATTATCAAATAATCAGTTATTTACATTATTACATACATTTACAAAAAGTTTGAATTCAGTTTTAAATAGACCAGTTGTCATATAAAGGAAACTGCTGAGTGTTGCCTTGCTTTATAATCAATTTTACTCCAATTCTTTCACCATCATTTCATTACAATTCTTTTACAGTCCTTTCTTTGACAGTGGCAACACTTAAAGTTGACCTAAAAGTGACATTTGCAGTACAATAGCTTCTAATTGTTTATAATTTTATAGCCCTCCACTTTTATGTCCTATCTAGTTGTAGCAATAAATTAATTGTACGTAATATGGCCTGCTTGACGCACCCGGTTTTCTGTGACGGAATAAAAACAAACGGAGAAAAAATAGAGGAAGAGAGAGAATAGTATAAGCCTTCTGGTGGTGTGCTTTTGTTTTAAATTATTTAGGGTTAGCTGTGGGTGGTAGAAAAGGGCAACTGGACTTGCTTGAAGATTCTTGAAAACGTTTCACCTCTCGTCCAAAAGGCTTCCTCAGTTCTGAGAACTGAGGAAGCCTTTTGGACGAGAGGTGAAACGTTTTCAAGAATCTTCAAGCAAGTCCAGTTGCCCTTTTCTACCACCCACAGTTTACTATGACCTGGATGATTGAGAATCTTCACAGACATATTTAGGGTTAGGAAGTTCCTTTGTATGGTTTCAGGTGTATTTTATATATTTTAGTTTGTGTATATGCCCCTGATGTGTAGTATATAGAATTACTTTGTCATGCTTATCTGTTAAAAAAAAAACTTATGGAGTAATGGAGATGTCATCTATTTTCCATTGTTTGCCTGCCACTATAAAGCTTCTCAGTGAACAGGCACTGAGGACTTTGCGTATTTGCGTCACAGGTAGGGCTCAGTTTACATAAGTCTGTTCCAGAGAATGAACTGCAACAGTCAGACAGCAAATAAGAGTTCCTGCATCTTATCAAGTGCTAACTAGAACAGGTAGACTGCATGTACTTTAAAGGAGAGGGAAAATCCTGCCCCACTGATGTCATCCAAACAGTGATGTTGCCAAAGACATTTTTAAGCCTGTCTGTTATTTTTAAGACTTACTGGTAGTATGCCCTTTTTTTTTTTATTCTACTGAAATATAAATCTCAATAAAATAATAGATGACACAACCATCAGTCTTATAAACAATAAGCGGAGGTTCTAAAGTAATTGCATTGCCAGAACCATAAATAGTATGGATTTAAGGAAACGATGCACCCGAGTTAAAGCACACACTGATGTGTAGAGCAAATTAGATTTACTGAAGCCCAAAGTGCTATGATGTAGGAAACCAAATGCATAGATGTGAATTGTAATACATCTATGTTTAGCACAAATGTGACAAAAATCAAGTGTACATTCACATACTCTCATTCGAGACAGCATACAAATAAAAACAGTATGCAGCTAAAATATTTTAAAATAATCACTCCCACCAGAAAGCACAATATACAGTATGCACAAACCACATTAAAACAGAAGTCCTAAAATAAGCTACAAATGGCTTCCCTTGTACAAACTGCTACTGTTTACAGTAGGGCTGTCTTGAATAATTAATTATTTACACTTTTTGGTTAACTTTATTTTCAAATGAGAGAAGTAAGAAATGGTTCAATAGCCACGTGTCTTGTTTTGTTGTGTCCCTTGCTGTGAAGTCTCACTCATGGGAGCTCACTAAATCAAAGAAAAGAATAACACTTTTAACCCTCTATATTGCTGTAAACAACACTGATTCTATATATATATAAAACTTTCTTTAGTAACCTAGTATGTCAAAGTGTCTTCCAATTAAATGACACATCCTGCAGGTTACTACTGATCCACCAGACAAATACTTACCTGGCTAAGTTGTTTGCTTTTCTCATAAAAATATAGAGTTGAAATAATGTTTGTGCTTAAGACTACATACTAAGTTTAAAAAACAAGAACAATTGCATTAAAATATTGTTCGATAACTGATAGATAACAATGAAGGGACTAATCAGGAATGAACAAGTGGTACATTAACACCTAAGTCACTACTAGGAAATATGAGGTAATTACCGAGCACATAATAATAAAGTCATGGTTTGGTAGTTTACTCCGGAAACATCTTACCTACATATTGAAAGACTATTGATACAAATTAGCCTATACTGCAACAGATCATTAAGTACAATGTACATACTCATCTCATCTCATTATCTCTAGCTGCTTTATCCTGTTCTACAGGGTCGCAGGCAAGCTGGAGCCTATCCCAGCTGACTATGGGCGAAAGGCAGGGTACACCCTGGACAAGTCGCCAGGTCATCACAGGGCTGACACATAGACACAGACAACCATTCACACTCACATTCACACCTACGGTCAATTTAGAGTCACCAGTTAACCTAACCTGCATGTCTTTGGACTGTGGGGGAAACCAGAGCACCCGGAGGAAACCCACGCGAACACGGGGAGAACATGCAAACTCTGCACAGAAAGGCCCTCGCCGGCCACAGGGGCTCGAACCTGGACCTTCTTGCTGTGAAGCGACAGCGCTAACCACTACACCGCCATGCCACCCAATATACATACTTTTTAAAAAAATTTATTGAATATTATAAACATAAAAAGATGTGCTCAGAAGAGGCACAGGTCAACAGACCCTCTATTCACCACTGTCCTTTCAGAGCTCTTTTTGAATCAAGCCCAAAATTATTCATACCCCTGGCAAATTTTGACTTAAAGTCAAAGTTAATGTCAAGTACTAACCCCATTTCCAGAAAAGTTGGGATATTTTCCAACATGCAATAAAAAAACAAAAATCTGTGATTTATTAATTCACATGAAGCTTTATTTAACTGACAAAAGTACAAAGAAAAGCTTTTCAATAGTTTTACTGCTCAACTTAATTGTATTTTGTAAATAGAAATGAAGGGCGGCACGGTGGTGTAGTGGTTAGCGCTGTCGCCTCACAGCAAGAAGGTCCAGGTTCGAGTCCCGTGGCCGGCGAGGGCCTTTCTGTGTGGAGTTTGCATGTTCTCCCCGTGTCCGCATGGGTTTCCTCCGGGTGCTCCGGTTTCCCCCACAGTCCAAAGACATGCAGGTTAGGTTAACTGGTGACTCTAAATTGACCGTAGGTGTGAGTGTGAATGGTTGTCTGTGTCTATGTGTCAGCCCTGTGATGACCTGGCGACTTGTCCAGGGTGTACCCCGCCTTTCGCCTGTAGTCAGCTGGGATAGGCTCCAGCTTGCCTGCGACCCTGTAGAAGGACAAAGCGGCTAGAGGTAATGAGATGAGATGAGATGAGAAATAGAAATGAAGTTAGAATTTGATGCCTGCAAAAAAAAAAAATTGGGATGGAGACAAAATAAGACTGAAAAATTTATAGGATATTCAAGTAACACCATTTTGGAAGATTCCACAATAAGCAGGTTAATTGGTAACATGATTGTCTATAAAAGGAGCAGCATCAAAGGCTCAGTCTTTGCAAGCAAGGATGGGTCACGGCTCACTCCTTTGTACTAAACTTCCTGAGAGAATTGTTAGTCAATTCAAAAAATATTTTTTCTCAACGCAAGGTGTTTCAAAATCTACAGTTCATAATATTGTGAAAAGATTCAGGGAATTTGAGACATCTCAGTGTGTAAAGGGCAAGGTCGGAAACCACTGTGGAATGTGTGTGACCTTTGAGCCCTCAGGTAGCACTGCTTGAGAAACTGTCATGCTAATGTGACAAATATAGCAACATGGGGTCAGGAGTACTTCAGAAAACTGTCATTTAACACAGTCTGCTGCTGCATCCAGAAATGCAAATTGAAACTGTATTACGCAAGGAGGAAATCATTCATCAGTTCTATGCAGAAATACGGTTGACTTCTCTGAGCCTGAACTCATCTCAGATGGACCGAAAGATAGTGGAAACTTGTGCTGTGGTCAGATGAGTCCACATTTCAGCTTGTTTTTGGGAAAACCGGATGTTGAGTTCTCAGTGCCAAAGGTGAACACAACAATCCAGTTTGTTATCAGAGAAAGGTACAAAAACCAGCATCTGTGATGATGTGGGGGTGCATCAGTGCCCATGGCATGGGTGAGTTGCATGTGTGTGAAGGTACCATTGATATATTAGGGCACATATTGGGATTTTAGAGAGACGTATTCATCAAAGCGATATCTCTTCCCGGGAAGTCCATGCTTATTTGAGCAGGACAATGCCAGGCCTTATTTTGCACGGGCTACAACAGCGTGGCTTCCTAGATATAGAGTGCATGTGCTTGACTGGCCTGGAGCCAGTCCAGATCTGTCTCCGATTAAGAATGTATGGCACATCATGCAGAGGCACATCAGACAATGTCGATCATGGACTGTTGAGCAGCTGATGTCTTGTATCAAGCAAATGGACAAAAATTCCAATTGCAAAACTGCAACAATTAGTATCTGCAGCTCCCATATGATTAAAAAGTGTTATTAAAAGGAAAAGTGATGTAAAATGGTATCAGTACCTCTGTCCCAACTTTTTTGAGTGTGTTGCAGGCATCAAATTCTAACTTCGTTTATATTTACAAAATACAATTAAGTTGGTCAGTAAAGCTATTGAAAATCTTTTCTTTGTAATTTTGTCAGTTAAACAAAGGTTCATGTGAAATTAACAGATCATAGATTTTTGTATTTACTGCATTTTGGAATATATCCTAGCTTTTCTGGAAATATGGTTAGTAGAATAAATTTCTTACCTCTGCCATGTATATACAACAGATGTCTTGCTGAGTCACTTCATTTTCTTTTTTCCAGTCTCATGGAAGAAATGTTCTCCTAAGTAATCAGACCATCAAAACTGATGAAAATGATTTCAAAATCACAATAATGAAGGACTTCAATGTTGCTTGTAGATGAGTTTGAAGCAGAGCATTCTCATTACATCCAGCTTTATTTAGTCATTGCTATTTCCATTTCATTTTGCACCATGATGTCAATCTTCAGACATTTCTCCACATCAGTCCTATGAAAGAGTTATGAGTTCTTCCCAGTTCTCTAAAGCACCTGATAATTAATTACAATAAAGTGCAAAACAAATACTGTAATCAATAATGTTTCACTGTATAACAGCTTATTGAAATAGTAGCTTTATAGATTATTGTATCAACATTTTTAATACTGTCTGTTAATCTGATAAAGTTGGTGGTTTCATGGATTATTGTGGATTATTGTAAAATTTATGTAAGAATGTTTTGTCTCTTTAAACTGTCATTGAATGCTTTGTTAGCTTTGAATAAGGCATAATCAAATAATGGTTCATCTATACCCACCCACTAGACTCACAACTCCAGATAACCTGAAACAAACAGAGTCCTACTATACCAATTGCCACCAATAATTAATAAAAATAGTATTTTGTTTATTTCAAAATGTCAATATGTTGTATTGTTTACTGTGTGTAAACGTAGTCAAAAATTGCATCTTACTGACTGGATGGGAAACAATTAAAAATATGACAGTTGTGATGACTCAGGTCTATAAAACCACTACATCACTTTAAAATTATAAAAACTATAAAATCCCTATAGTTACTAACTTTTTTTTAAATGAATTGTACTTTATTTTTATGATAATCCAGCCACTGGGGGTGCATAAGCGTACTCTTGGCGCCAGTCCCAAGCCTGGATAAATTGGAGAGGGTTGCATCAGGAAGGGCATCCGGCATAAAACTGTGCCAAATCTAACATGTAGATTGAAAAGAGAAATACCATACCAGATCGGTCAGGGCCCGGGTTAACAATGACGGCCCCCGTACTGTTGGTCAACAGGGTGCTGGTGGAAAGTATGCTACTATTGCACCAAAATGGAGAAGGAGAAAGAGAGGGTGGAAGCGTGTTAGGAGACAACATGAAAGATGGAAGGGAAGGAGCTTAGAATTGAGGGTAGGAACACTGAATGTGGGAACATTGACTGGCAGAGCGAGAGAGTTAGCAGGTATGATGGAAAGAAGGAAGTTGGACATTTTGTGTGTGCAGGAAACAAGGTGGAAAGGAAGTAAGGCCAAGAACATTAGAGGTGGATGGAAAGAGGTGTTGGTGTTGTTTTGAGGGGAGAGTTGGTCAACAGTGTGATTGATGTGAAGAGGGTGTCAGATAGAGTGATAGGCATGAAGTTGGAGATTCAAGGAGTGGTAATCAATGTTGTGTGTGCGTGTGTGTATGCCCCACAGGTTGGATGTGAGAATGAAGAGAAAGAGTCTTTCTGGGAAAAGATGGATGAAGTGGTAGAAAATATACCGAGGGAGGAGCGCGTGCTGATAGGAGCAGATTTTAACGGACATGTTGGTGAGGGAAACAGAGGAGATGAGGACATGATGGGCAGATATGGTGTAAGAGAGAGAAATGTGGAAGGGCAAACGGTGGTTGATTTTTCAAAGAGGAGGAATTTGGCAATAGTCAATACATACTTCAAGAAGAAAGAGCAGCACAGGGTGACATTTAAGAGTGGAGGAAGAGCTACACATGTGGACTACATACTCTGCAGAAGGGGTAACCTGAAGGAGATTGGAGACTGTAAAGTGATGGCAGGGAAGAGTGTAGCTAGACAACATGGAGTGGTCGTGTGCAGGATGAGCCTGAAAGTGAAAAAGAGGAAGCATGAAATAGTGGAGCCGAAGATTAAGTGGTGGAAACTAAAAGAGGTTGAACATCAGAAGGAGTTTAGGGAAGAAATGAGATGAGCATTGAGTGGTCATGGAAGTCTGCCAGACGATTGGGATACTAGTGCTATACTAGTAAGAGAGGCAGCAAGGAAGGTGTGGTCATCGAGAAGGAGGAATGAAGACAAGGAGACATGGTAGTAGAACAAAGAAGTGCAGGAAAGGTAAGAGTGATGAAAGATGTAAATGGAAATATGCTGACAAACAAAGAGAGTGTATTAAGAAGGTGGAAAGAGTACTTTGAGGATTTATTAAATGAGGAGAATCCAAGAGAGAAAAGGTCAGATTCGTTGGAGACAGCAAATCAGGAAGCAGAGTTGGTTAGTAAGGATGAGGTGAGGGCAGCCATGAAAAGAATGAAGACTGGGAAAGCAGTCGGACCAGATGGTATCTCGATTGAGGCTTGGAGATGTTTGGGTGAGACGGCTGTGGAGTTCCTAACGAGATTGTTTAATAAGATCCTAGAGAATGAGAAAATGCCAAATGAATGGAGAAAGAGTGTGCTAGTCCCAATATACAAGAATAAGGGAGATGTACAGAGCTGCAGTAATTACAGAGGGATAAAATTGATGAGCCACACCATGAAGTTAGGGGAAAGGGTATTGGAGGCGAGATTGAGAAGAGAGGTAGCAATCTGTGAACAGCAGTACGGGTTTATGCCAAGGAAGAGCACGTCGGATGCAATTTTTGCTTTAAGAATGTTAATGGAGAAGGCCAGAGAAAGCTACATTGTGTGTTTGTAAACCTGGAGAAGGCATACAATAGAGTGCTGAGAAGTGAGTTATGGTATTGTATGAGAAAGTGTGGAATGAATGAGAAGTACAGTGGGGCAAAAAAGTATTTAGTCAGTCACCAATTGTGCAAGTTCTCCCATTTAAAAAGATGAGAGAGGCCTGTAATTTTCATCATAGGTACACTTCAACTATGAGAGACAAAATGAGAAAAAAAAAAAATCCAGAAAATCACATTGTCTGATTTTTAAAGAATTTATTTGCAAATTATGGTGGAAAATAAGTATTTGGTTAATAACAAAAGTTCATCTCAATACTTTGTTATATACCCTTTGTTGGCAATGACAGAGGTCAAACGTTTTCTGTAAGTCTTCACAAGGTTTTCACACACTGTTGCTGGTATTTTGGCCCATTCCTCCATGCAGATCTCCTCTAGAGCAGTGATGTTTTGGGGCTGTCGCTGGGCAACACGGACTTTCAACTCCCTCCAAAGATTTTCTATGGGGTTGAGATCTGGAGACTGGCTAGGCCACTCCAGGACCTTGAAATGCTTCTTACGAAGCCACTCCTTCATTGCCCGGGCGGTGTGTTTGGGATCATTGTCATGCTGAAAGACCCAGCCACGTTTCATCTTCAATGCCCTTGCTGATGGAAGGAGGTTTTCACTCAAAATCTCACGATACATGGCCCCATTCATTCTTTCCTTTACACGGATCAGTTGTCCTGGTCCCTTTGCAGAAAAACAGCCCCAAAGCATGATGTTTCCACCCCCATGCTTCACAGTAGGTATGGTGTTCTTTAGATGCAACTCAGCATTCTTTCTCCTCCAAACACGACAAGTTGAGTTTTTACCAAAAAGTTCTATTTTGGTTTCATCTGACCATATGACATTCTCCCAATCCTCTTCTGGATCATCCAAATGCTCTCTAGCAAACTTCAGACGGGCCTGGACATGTACTGGCTTAAGCAGGGGGACACGTCTGGCACTGCAGGATTTGAGTCCCTGGCAGCGTAGTGTGTTACTGATGGTAGCCTTTGTTACTTTGGTCCCAGCTCTCTGCAGGTCATTCACTAGGTCCCCCCGTGTGGTTCTGGGATTTTTGCTCACCGTTCTTGTGATCATTTTGACCCCATGGGGTGAGATCTTGCGTGGAGCCCCGGATCGAGGGAGATTATCAGTGGTCTTGTATGTCTTCCATTTTCTAATAATTGCTCCCACAGTTGATTTCTTCACACAAAGCTGCTCACCTATTGCAGATTCAGTCTTCCCAGCCTGGTGCAGGTCTACAATTTTGTTTCTGGTGTCCTTTGACAGCTCTTTGGTCTTGGCCATAGTGGAGTTTGGAGTGTGACTGTTGGAGGTTGTGGACAGGTGTCTTTTATACTGATAACGAGTTCAAACAGGTGCCATTAATACAGGTAACGAGTGGAGGACAGAGGAGCCTCTTAAAGAAGAAGTTACAGGTCTGTGAGAGCCAGAAATCTTGCTTGTTTGTAGGTGACCAAATACTTATTTTACCGAGGAATTTACCAATTAATTCATTAAAAATCCTACAATGTGATTTCCTGGATTCTTTCCCCCCATTCTGTCTCTCATAGTTGAAGTGTACCTCTGATGAAAATTACAGGCCTCTCTCATCTTTTTAAGTGGGAGAACTTGCACAATTGGTGGCTGACTAAATACTTTTTTGCCCCACTGTATATTAGAGTGGTGCAAGACATGTATGAGAACAGTGAAACAGCAGTGAGGTGTGCAGTTGGAACGACTGAATGGTTCAAAGTGAAGGTGGGACTTCATCAAGGATCTGCTTTGAGTCCTTTCTTGTTTGCCATAGTGATGGATAGCTTGATGGATGAAGTGAGGCAAGAGTCACCATGGAACATGATGTTTGCGGATGATATTGTGATATGTGGTGAAAGTAGAAAGGAGGTTGAGCTGGGTTTGGAGAGATGGAGGTATGCATTGGAACAAAGAGGAATGAAGGTGAGCAGTAGCAAAACAGAATACATGTGCATCAATGAGAATGGGGATGAGAGTGTAGTGAAGATGCAAGGAGTTGACATAAAGAAAGTTGGTGAATTCAAGTTCCTGGGGTCAACTGTGCAGGAAAATGGGGGCTGTGATAGTGAGGTGAGAAAGAGAGTGCAGGCAGGGTGGAGCAGTTGGAGAAGGATTTTGGGAGTCATTTGTGATAGGAAAGTCCCAGCAAAAGTGAAAGGTAAGATGTATAAGACAGTAGTGAGACCAGCTGTGATGTATGGATTGGAGACCGTACCCTTAACGAAGAGACAGGAGGCAAAGTTGGAGGTGGTGGAGTTGAGGATGTTAAGGTTTGTGATGGGAGTGACGAGGTTGGACAGGATAAGGAACGAGCACATCAGAGGGACAGTACATGTGGAGAGCTTGGGAATTAAGCTAAGAGAGATGAGACTGAGATGGTATGGGCACATCCTGAGAAGAGATGCAGAGCATGTGGGAAGGAGAATATTGAAGATGGAGCTGCCAGGCACACGAAAACGAGGAAGGCCAAAGAGGAGATACATGGATGTGGTGAGAGAGGACATGAAAGTGGCAGGTGTGGTAGAGAAGGATGTGGAAGATGGAGCAATGGAGACGAAAGATCTGCTGTGGTGACCCCTAATCGGGAGCAGCCAAAAGAAGGACTTTATTTTTATGACAGGGTTGAAAATGCTAAGTGTGCCCTTTTTGTTGTCTTTCAAATGTGCTCTAGTTAAGCCCAGGCCATGTTATTTCCCCCACACAGCCTGCTTGACACATGGCAGTTTGTTTTTTTTTTAAATAGATCTCTGACGAAGGTGCTGCATATCTCTTGCTGTACAGGCCACTGATGGAGGCCATTTCTTCCGCACTGCCTGGCAACCAAAGGATGCTGAAACTGGTTAACACCATGGTGTGTGAAGACAATCTGCCGTTGATTATACATTTATAAAAACAGTTAGATCTCAGATTGTATGTTTAATCTTTCCATTCACTAATAAATATGCTATAATTCTTCAAATAGTATTTTCTTTGACCTTAATAAGTAACAGTTTTAAGTAACAGTCCTCATTATCCACCACACAAAACAGACATTTTAAAGTGAATATTCAAAGTTAAACACACTAGTGCATAATTAATAAAATTATAGGCAATCTAAAATAGCCCAGGGTAGCTTCTCAACTGTTTACTGGGATTTTCCACTATATTAACCCACTATAGTGAGGAAACACTATGCTGTGGCTAGCCTCTGTATTAGACATGACACGTATGCACTAATTTGTATTGAGGACATTTAATACTAAGGTGCACCTGAAAATTATTTTTTTATTAGTTACACATTTGGGTCATCACATGGAACTGCGGACACTAAGCTGTAGTTTATATAATTAGTCTGGTTTTGCCCCTATGAAACATGCCCCTGCCATAAAAATGCATACTGTAAAGTGTTACAGAGGAAACTTATGCATTATGAACTTTCTCCAGTGAAACCTTGATAGATAGATAGATAGATAGATAGATAGATAGATAGATAGATAGATAGATAGATAGATAGATAAAAGTGCACTTTATAATAAAAGAGATGTACTCATCTATAAGGAAATGCTGAATTAAAGGATAATGTGGGTTTTAATAACCAGATGGTAGCCTCACACTGATTATATGCACGTGGTACTAATGTGGATTTAACAGTTGTTCTGCCATTGAAAGGTAGATTAAAAACTTTGACCAAAGAATCAGAGCACATAAGAACATTCATAATGGAAACATACACATGAGAATTTATCTTGAATGGAAAAAGCCGTGTCTTTCCACTCATTGCTTATCACTCTCTGTAAAACTTAACCAAATCAAACTGACAAAAACAACACACTCAAGTACTTGAGTACTTAGTCAAAAATAGGTCATCTCACCAAGTTTAAACCTTTCCAACCAACTGCAGGAGCAATTAAAGGTTGCAATTCAAGGGATACTCTCTCTCTCTCTCTCTCTCTCTCTCTCTCTCTCTCTCTCTCTCTCTCTCTCTCTCTCTCTCTCATTGGTCTTACTATCCTTAATTATTGGTTGGGGTTAGCCAAATGTCCCCACAAGGTCAAAACTGTCAGATATTCTTATGCACATTCCCCCCCACACACACACACATACAGGGAAAAGTAGAAGGAAATGATGTGTAAATTATTGTATCATTCGAAAACAGTAGAATAACAAAAGACAGAAATAACAAAATGTTACTTTGTCTGTAAGTAATTACCCACCGCCATGAAATAATTGGATATGTATTAATTTAGATGTCAGAAATATTATTATTATTATTATTATTATTATTATTATTATTATTATTATTATTATTATTATTATTATATAACACATAAGGTGGGCAGAATGGTGTTGGAGTGGTTTGCACTGTCGCCTTAAAGTAAGAAGGTTCTGAGTTCAAACCTTGTTGCTGACCTGGGCCTTTCTGTGTGGAGTTTGCATATTCTATTTGTGCCTGCATGGGTTTGCTCTGGTTTCCTTCCACAGTGGAAAGATATGTATATTTGGTCAGCTGGCAACTTTAAATTGCCCAGAGATGTGAGTGTGAATGTTTGTTTGTCTCTGTGTTAGCCCTGTGGTAGATTAGTGACCTGCCCAGGGTGCACCCTACCTCTTGCCCAAAGTCAGCTGGACTTGGCTCCAGCTTCCCCTGTGACCCTGACAGATAATAGAAAATATATAGGTATAGAAAATATAGTCCTGGGTAGGACTTTAAACTGCAACCGGTGGTGAGTCTCAGGTCTGGGAGGATTTGAGTATTGGGAAAAATGGAGTTACCCCATAATCACCATTGCTCCCAGGTCTGCTCTGACCCGAAGTGGTAGCACCTGACTGAGTTCCAGCTATGGGTTAAATAGTACATCACCAATAAGGCGCTGGCAGCATGGCGCTTTTTGGTGCAGTGTGGCAGATGAACTCAACAGGGTCAATGGCACACCACAAGATGGCATGCGGAAGAGCCACTCAAATGGCCAATGGATGGCATCACTCAGCAAGTCAGTTGTCACTATGGGGCAACTTCCATACCCATCAGGTCTGTGGCACTTTTTGTGCACTACTTGGCATCAGGTCTGGAGGTCCAGAGGATGAGGGCATGACATAATTTGTCTTACCTTACTGTGCACGGTGCTTCGTTATGAGAGGAGAATAGGAAAGCCTTGTGGATGGAGTAAATGTGATGGCAGCAGGTCTGAGAAGTTGGAAGTTGTTAGCAGGAACTTTATACACAGGCAGCTTGCATTTGATGGTTGCAGCCTAGCTGAAGCTCTGGGTAACAGAGGCCTAAGGCATCATTGT
Organism: Neoarius graeffei; assembly: GCF_027579695.1. NCBI lineage: Eukaryota > Metazoa > Chordata > Actinopteri > Siluriformes > Ariidae > Neoarius > Neoarius graeffei. The sequence continues at coordinate 64,756,511 of NC_083573.1, read as the reverse complement.
GGGTGTCCAGGCAGCCCTATTTAGATATTAAGTCATAATTTTGAGAAAATGTTCTCATTATTATGAAATACATATCAGGTCATAATATGAGATACATTCTCATTATTATAACATACCATGTAACTTAATGTGGTGGAAACGGGTTTCCATAAACTTCAGAGGTGACGTCTGTTTGATTGGGGGGTTTAGACCAAAATATTTTTCTACCCCCCTCCAAAATATGGAGATGATCTATCTAAGTATGGAAATACCAATATTTGGCCAACTGAAAAATGCTAACCCCCCTTGTACATACCCTCTGAAGTTAATAACCCCTCAAAATAGTCAAAAACTGCCTTTTTCACTAATATAAGCATTCCTTAACGGAAATAACTCTTAAATATAACATAAAAAAACACAGTAATAACATTTATTTCTCACAAAAAGAGTTGTTAGAAACCCTCATTTTGTCTCTGTTTACGGGTTTGAATCAGAGTAACAAATTCTCCATAAAGTTTCAAGATATGCTTCTTTATATGTCTGGTGCGGATGGTGTATAAGTTACAAAATAACCAGTGCTCTTGAACAAGTTCTGCCAGCAACTGAGCAGCAGCATCCCTGGATCTCTGTGCTTGACCAGCACGCTTCGGCCGCAGCAGATAGAGCATATTCTGAATGATGTCCTTCCCTGTTGGAAGCATCCCAGAAGGGAACTCAGCCTGCTCTATGTACTCTACTACACCTAGTACCTTCTTAGCTTTTGACCGTGTTGCAACAGAAGCCATTATTTACCTGCAAGAATACAAATAATGACTATTTAATACACTGGGAGATATAATTCAGATATGAATCATTTGTGCATACTGGTTCTTAAAACTAAATTAGTAACCTTAAGTAATGATCCTCTGTGCTTAAAAATAGTTCATATTTGAGGTATTACTGAAGAGTGTGACATTCATCAATAACGTTAAAACTTGCTGAAAAAGAGCAGAATTACCATATGTTTAATTTACTTGAATGTAAGGTTACTTACCACTAAGCTTATTACCTTAAAATAATGATCATCTGGACTGAAAATGTTGTAGTCGTACCTAGTAGTACCTGAAGAGGTTCGCATTCATCAATAACTTTAAAACACATTAAAAAAAAAGCAGCATTCTAATATCAAACAGCACTGTAATGTCTTTTGTCATATTGTAAGAATGGAAACTTTCAGAGGGTATGTACAGGGGGGTTAGCAAGGTTCAATTTAATAAAATTTGACATTTTCCCACATAGATGGACCATCTCCATATTTCTAGGGGGGTAAAACATGGAAAAGTCAAAATTCTTAAAATAACAAACCCCCCCAGTTTGATGCTTTAAAACTTGCCCCAAGTGCTAGGGGGCGTGTCCACACGCGCAAAACAAGTCCAAAAGGGGTTTCCGTCACGAAAGTTGGTTATTAATTATTCATCAGCTGTCGTCCAATCAGAAGAGGTATGCAAATATAACGAGTATAAATGGTTCGGACTGGAGGCGAAGCGTTTTAGTGGAGAAGTGATGAATGAGTGAGTGGATGCAGGACGGGTATATCTGAAGTAAGACGAATTGAAGACGTTGAAACTTTGAAACGCATCTAACAGTACTAAATTTTGAGGAAAAAAAATCCAGAGTTAATTGGTTCTTAGACTTTGACTTTTAAATTATTGTTATTATTATTATTTAATTTTTTTTTTGCTGCATCCTCTTCAGCGTTTGGAAGACGCCGACTTCTTGTCGGAAGCAGGGTTTTTTTTTTCGCCTGATCTTTTCTGTCTCTCGTCGCCATGTCAGTCGGTGACACGTCGGAGCACGAGCGCACTCGGCGGTTCTGTGTCTTGTCCTGGGAGCAGGTGCAGCGTTTGGACTCTATTCTCGGCGAACCGGTTCCTATTCACGGCCGTGGAAACTTCCCGACACTTTCTGTTCAGCCCCGACAAATCGTCCAGGTAAAACCTCACCACCGTTATGGTCTTGACGTAGTCCTGGTTAATGACTTATTATTATTATTATTATTATTATTATTATTATTATTATTTAATTTAACTTTTTTCTGCTACATGTCTACAAGAAATATTAAATCCTTGTGATTTTTGCCTGTAGTCCGAAGTAGGTTTCGTTTTCTTTTCTTAATTAAATCAGGCTTTCAAGCAAAATACTAATTAATTACATCCCCGCTAAATAGGCCTACAGTAGAGCTTATGAAAGGGATTGATCACTAACCTCCTCTAAAGTTTCGTGTGCGCGCGCGCAGTCCTTAAGTCTTCACTTTCCTTCAGAACGCTTCAGATCAGCAAAACCTGTTTTAGCCTTTGGCCTCTGAGTCTTGCTTAGCTGATTCAACTGCTATGTTAATGACTCTGATATTCCTGTTTTTTTTTTTTTTAAAAGCCAACCACCCTAAACCCCTTGGGACACCACTTTGGCATGCTCTCCCTCACAGAGAATCTTTGTCAGTCAGGGGAATCCTGCCTTTACCTAACTCCTTGTGTAATCTGATGCCTTTTTGGATTTGTAGCTCACGTTTTGTATAAGCCATATATGAGGGAGAGATCTAAAAAAAAAACCATTTATCTAGTTTGGTTCAGGAATCCTAAATGTCATTTTGATTAACCCTACATAATAACTTAAAGCATGGGTGCAGATCCCGGGGGGGGGGACATGACCCCCCCCCCCCAATTTCTGAAAAGCATGAATTGTCCCCCCCCAATAAAAATCCCCTAAATTATTCAAAATTGTACAAACAAATGTATTTTCAGACAAATGATTCCCTGTGCAGTACTTTTTGAATGATGTGGCGAGCCTCTACGAAGTTGTGATTTATGGTTGCATGGTATGAGTTGCATATGGGGAAAAAAAAAATCACTTTTGTGCCCCCCCAATCCTGACATCGGATCTGCACCCCTGCATTAAAGTGACTGGCTAGGAGACCAATTTGAAATGGTATGAGATGGCGACTCTTCTAGTGGTGGTGCTTTTATAAAGGAACCGTCCACTTGGAGCAACCCTCATTTGTGCCATACGTCAGTCAAGCTTATTTGAAACTTTCAATTCCAGATGCGTTTCATCAGAAATGAGGTATAGAAGTTGACACACAAACTGGTTCTCATTGGCACCTCCTCAACCTAAGAAATGAAACTTAGATGTTTGGTATTTTGAGCAGAGATCTTTGTCCTGAAAGTAAAATATGATTGAGTAGTATTGCATGACTGGAATCTTGGCTCATGATCAGATTCAGTGTTCCAGACCACAGGTGGGTTTTTTATTTTTGTTTTTTTGAAGTGCTTTGGGCTCCATCAATTAATGTACACTTCCTCATACTTGGAGGAAATAATTGTGAAGTTAATCTGTTATATTAATGTAAACATCAGGGTTAACTATCTGATAATACTGGATGGTAACTATTTCTTCACTGGATGCCTTTTTGGCCTCCCTGTACTAAACGTCATACTGTTTTACTGGTTAGGTGTCTTCTTAATGATTTTTTTTTATGTAACTGTCTAGTTACATCGAACTGATATGCAGCCTTGTTTTTAAGGGCAACCCCCCCCCTACACACACACACACACACACAGTGTAAAGGTCATTGCAGTTTTGCCTCTTACTGTTGATGTACTAATTATACTTCTGTATACGTGTCTTACAGAGGCTTTCATGGCACTGGACTTGTCAGATGTGACTCAGCATGAGAATATGGACATGCGTGCTAGCTTTGGCAGTATGCGTTTTGAGTTACTGGGACTGGATGGCATTTTCACACAGAACATGTAGTGTTAAAGCCTGACATTTTTGTTTTCAAGTCAGAAATGGTATTTTTGTAGAGCTTCTTGAACATTGCAAAACATTGCAGTCTTGCACTGTTCTGAAATAAATATTTAAGTGATGTTTTGTCAATTTTCCAGAAAGTAATAATGTAGTGCTGTGTTTTAGAACTGCAGTTTGTGTTTGTAATATTACACACTGTGACTATCCGTATACAAGATAAATAAGAATAAACACTTGGGAGTTTGAATATTGGGTCCTGCACTACTGTGGTCTTGAATGCCAATATAGAATGGCTTCATATTGGCTTTTCTCATGTTAAAATTGTTAATTTTCTAATTGCAAACTTCCATCAGGCCCATTTATTAAAATTGACCATTTGTTCTGAACAGTAATCAAAGAATACTTAAACTGACTTGATATTCAGATGTTCGAGTAAAAAGTGGTAATACAACTGCGCAAGAAGCTGAGAGATGTAAAAAGCCATAGACTCTTCAGCCACTATGTATGCACCAAAGTCACAGTCTGACCTAATAATTATAAATAGTAGGCTAATGATCTGACTGAGTGGAGTTAGTTTTTTTTTTAAGTAATGCTAATCTGACAGTATTTACACAGGTTCACACATTACTTTTCACCTACAGGGTGTATTCCACAAAGTACACTAACTCATTTCAACAAGTCTGGCTAAATTCCAGCTACTTTAGTTCCACAAAAGGAAGCAAGTCTTAAGCCATGCTTGGTTACTGTGGCAACATGGCTATTTGGACAAACATGCTCTGTTAGGTTAATGGTGAAGCTTGGCTTGATCACTTCTACTGAACAAGCCATGTGATGTCAAACTGGATATAAGAAAAGAGGCCTATATCCTACATAACTGGCTCATGAACCAAGTATTTTTTTAATGCTGTACTTGGATATGGATAAGATGTAAAAGCTATTTGCAGACAGGTGATCTAAATTAACCAAAATGTTTTTGACTAACTTTTACTGTGGTATGCAGATTGTAAAAGCAGTGGCCTATAGTAAACCTGACTGCATGATCATTGTCGGTTTATTGGAAATCCAGTGGCTGAGGGAGTGTGTAAAGCATCCAGGACACCATTTCCCATATCACTTCAGAACAGGAAGAGCCTCTAGCATTCCAGAAATCTGGTGATGATCAATCTTGTAGAATTTGCTTCTGTGTAGGTTTCCAGTAAGTGCCTTAGTGTCTGCATTGCTCTGTTTAGCAAGTGGCATATTTCTTTACACTCAGTAAGAGAATGCAGTAAAGTGATGTGAAATTAATAATCCCTCCTTAAAGCTTGCCTTGTACTCAAGCCTTGATTACATTTTGTTGTTAAATAGCTTCTTGAATTATTTAATTGCTAATCATTTGTGTTCCTGGCTTGGGTGTTGTCTACTGACTAAAGTGAAAGTACATACTACTGCATACCTGTAAGTTTTCCTTCAGGTTTTTTAAAATTGCAATTATACACAGGCAGTCAACATTTTAAAATCACCTGCCTAATATTGTGTAGCTCCCCACTGTGCCATTAAACCAGCTCTGATCTGTTGAGGCATGGACTCCACAAGACCTCTGAAGGTGTGCTGTGGTATCTGGCACCAAGACGTTAACAGCAGATCCTTTAAGTCCTGTAAAGTTGAGGTGGGGCCTCCATGAATTGGACTTGTTTGTCCAGCACATCCCACAGATGCTCAATCGGATTAAGATTTGGGGAATTTGGAGGCCAAGTCAACACCTTTAACTCATGTTCCCAAATAACAACTTTTTTTTTTTTTTTTTTCCCCAGTGTGGCAGGGTGCATTATCTTGCTGAAAAAGGCCAATGCCATTGGGGGATACTGTTGCCATGAACACTGTTGTCATTGCTACATGGTCTGGCTCTGATGCTCATGCCTGTGTAGGTGCTTTGTGGTGGACTGGGGTCAGTGTGGGCACTCTGACTGGCCTGTGGCTACACAGCCCTATACAAAGCATGCTGCAATGCATTTTGTGATCGGACATCTTTACATCATAGCCAGCATTAACTTTTTCAGTAATTTATGCTACACTAGTTCTATGGGATTGTACCAGATGGGCTAGCTTTTGCTCCCCATGCCCATCAGTGTGCCTTGGGTGCCCATGACCCTGTTGCCAGTTCCCTGGCTGTCCTTCCTTGGACCACTTTTGGTGGCTACTTACCACTGCATACCAGGAACACCCAACAATACTTGCCATTTTGGAGATACTCTGACAACAGCCAGACAACTGAGTCAAAGTTGCTCATATCCTTATGCTTGCCAATTTTTCCTGCTTTCAACACAACTTCAAGAAATGACTGTTCTCTTGCTGCCTAATATATCCTACCCCTTTGCAGATGCCATTGTAATGAGATCTGTTATTCAATTCACCTTTTGGTGGTTTTAATGTTGTGGCTGATCAGTGTATGTTATACAGGGTATATAATCTCCGCTTGACAGGTGCTTTTTCTTTGCAGTCTTTAACATTTTGTTGTTTCTGCAATTGACTCAGTTTTAATCTAGGGTGTGCACATGCACTATTAGCCTCAATTACTACAGTCCTGCTTGAATAAGCAGCAACACGATGTGCATGTGTGTGGGGTTGCCTTTTTTTTTAAATAAATATATAAGTGGAGCACAGTGTGTAGTAGCTGACTGGCTAATTTAAGCAAGGCCATTTTAAATGGGTCTTGATTTTATGACTTGCTTTTTGGATTAACACCCCCCCCCCCCCCCCCCCCCCCAAGTCATAAGTAGGCTATTTTGATTCAGTTTAGTCAGCTGCCGTTTAGGGTTTATACCTGTGAAACTGTTGGCCCCTCACAATTTTTCATGCTGTCCACACTCATGCTAAATCTGCATCCAAGTGAACATTTCAGTTGATGACAGTCCAGATCAGTCATTGCTTGGTTCCCTTATGGAAATTTAATGTAATCTTGTAGATGGGAAGCACAGTGGTGAGCATTGTCACCTTACAGTAAGAAGGTTATGGGGTTCAAACCTCATGCTGGACTTGGTCTTTTGGAGTTTGAATGTTCTCCCCATGCCTGTGTAAGTTTCCTCTGGGTGCGCCAGTTTCCTCCCACAGCCCAAAGACTTACAGGTTGTCAACTGGCTACTCTAAATTGAGTGTCGATGGTAGTTTCTTCCATGATCTTGGAGGTTGTTTTTGCCCCAGTTTTTTTGTTCCCAGCGCAACTCAAAGTAGTGAACCGATTTTGATGAAATTGAGAAGGTTGGCCATGGGCCAAGGAACATTTGATTGCGTTTTGATGTAAATCCAAATATGTGGCTTGGCAGAGGTATGCATGCTAGAGTGCCCTTCTAGTTCATCTGTTAGCCCTGCGATAGATTGGCAACCTGCTCAGGGTGTACTCTGCCTTTTGCCCAAAGTAACCTTGGATTGGGTCCAGCTTCCCCCAACCCTGACAGATAAGTGGTATAGATGAATGGTTGGATATTGTAGATGTACTATGTTTTTAAAAAATATATATACAGTATAGTTGTAATGCAACACTTAAATTTTAAACGCATTACATTTTCTGTGGGTTGAATGACCAGTGACCCAGTGTTTGTGGAGGAAGGGAATGCAGACTACTGATGACCTTAATCATGCTCAAGGCCCTAGACAGGTTTAGCTCATGAACCTATGATTCTTAAATACAGCCTCAAATCAGAAAGTTGGGACAGTATATTAAAATTATACCTGAAAACAATGATTTATAAGTCTTTGACCTCCATTCAAAAGAACACAGCAGCACATTGACCTTTTACCTCATTAACTTAATTGTGGGTTTTTCTTCCCCCAAATAAATGCTAATTTTGATTCTTGCAACACATTTCAAAAAGCTCAGACAGCAAAGCACTTCATAATATTGCCATTCCTTCATCACATTTCAAAGATGTTTAGGGACTTAACATCAATGCTTTTGTTCCATTCTTCCTGCAAACAGGTTTTAAGGTGTGCAACAGTATGGGGTTGTGGGTGGGGTTTTTAATTTAATTTTTTCAAAATTTGCCACACATTCTCTATTGGGGGGCGGCACGGTGGTGTAGTGGTTAGCACTGTCGCCTCAGAGCAAGAAGGTCTGAGTTCGAGCCTCGTGGCCGGCGAGGGCCTTTCTGTGCGGAGTTTGCATGTTCTCCCCGTGTCCGCGTGGGTTTCCTCCGGGTGCTCCATTTTCCCCCACAGTCCAAAGACATGCAGGTTAGGTTAACTGGTGACTCTAAATTGACCGTAGGTGTGAATGTGAGTGTGAATGGTTGTCTGTGTCTATGTGTCGGCCCTGTGATGACCTGGCGACTTGTCCAGAGTGTACCCCGCCTTTTGCCCGTAGTCAGCTGGGATAGGCTCCAGCTTGCCTGCGACCCTGTAGAACAGGATAAAGCGGCTAGAGATAATGAGATGAGATGAGACATTGGGGACAGACATCTTCCATAGCCATGCCTTTGTAATGTGTGCAGAATGTGGTTTTGCATTGTTTTGCTGAAATATCCCTGGAAAAGATGTCTTGAAGTCAGCATATGTTGCTGACAAACCTCAGTGTACTTTTCTGCATTAATGCTGCCATCATAGAAATGTAAGTTACCTTTGCCAAGGGCACTGACACAACCCCATACCATGGGTTTAGGACTTGTTGCTGGAAACAGTCTGAATGGTCCTTTGTGTTCGTTCCAGAGCACACTGTCATTTCTTCCAAATAAAGACTTGAAAATACTGATTTATCTGACCATAATGCACACTTCCACTGTGCCATGGTCCACACAGATGCCTCTGAGCACAGAAGTCAGCAGCACTTCTGGACATGGTTAAGGCAGCTTCCTTTTTACACAGTCAAGTTTTAACTGCCATTTGTGGATGCAACACTATTTTAGTTCTTGACAAATTTGCCAATGTAATCCTGAGTACATGTGGTTATAACAGCTATAGATGAATGATGGTTCTTGATGCAGTGCTGTCTGAGGGATCAGAGATCACGGGTGTTCAGTTTAGGATTGTGCCCTTGCCCATTACATGCTGAAATTCCTTAAATTTTAATGATCTTTATGCACTGCAGAGGGTGATCCAAATCTTTGAAGAACATTTTATTGAAATGTGTTTTAAAGCCATTTTCTCATGCCTTTGACAAACTGGAGATCCTTGGCTCATCTTTGCTCCTCAAAAACTAGACTTTTCTTGGATACTGATTTTGTACAAGGGGGCAGCACGGTGGTGTAGTGGCTAGCACTGTCACCTCACAGCAAGAAGGTCCTGGGTTTGAGCCCAGCAGCTGACATGGGCCTTTCTGTGTGGAGTTTGCATGCTCTCCCAGTGTCTGTGTGGGTTTCCTCTGGGTGCTCTGGTTTCCTGCACAGGTGTGAATGGTTTTTGTCTGTCAGCCCTGCGATGACCTGGTGACTTGTCCAGGGTGTACCCTGCCTCTTGCCCATAGCCAGCTGCCTCTCGTCCATAGCTCCAGCTTGACTGTGACCCTGTAGAACAGAATAAGTGGCTACAGATAATGGATGGATGATTTTGTACAAAATCATGATTAGTCACCTGTTTCATGTCATTGTTTTACTGCATTACACATCCTAAATTGTCTTGTTCCAACTATTTTTTTTTAATGTGATGCAGAAATGGATGTGCATTAACAAATGAAATGAATTTGACCAGACAAAACATGAAATATCTTGATCATACTGTCTACAAAGAAATGCAAGTCAAAGTAAATTTAGAAGTCTTAGCCTTTTTTTTTTAATTTGCATTTTTCCATACCATCCCAACTTTTCCTGATTTTGAAGTTGTCTGTGTTCTTGTTTTAAACATTTACAAATGCTTCCCATTCATTTGTGGTTAGGTTCTTTACAATACCATACGATGTAGAACAAACAGTAGCATATCTTTTTCACTAATCTCAAATTGCTTGATCAACCAATTCTGAGAAGTGTTTTCTTTCTTGCTAAAGATAAACTAAAATAATCTTAGCCTGTGGGTGTATTTGCAAGTTCAATAAGTGAACCTTTTTATCTCCGGTAACACTTGCCTTTCATGTACCTCTCATACATGAAGGCTAATTCAGCAATTTGAGGAAATGCTCAGAGTACCAGTTAAGCTTGCAAAAAGTGGACCAAATAACATAAGCCTATTCCTTTAACATTGAGGTGATGCTACTAAATTGCTAGAACCAGTTTGTATTAATATGGGTCATGTGATTTTTAGGTTGGCTAGTGAAATTCAAAGACCAAATTTTAAAATTGTCTGTCTTTCTAGGTTGTGCGAACACGGCTGGCGGAGCGAGGAATCACTGTGCGGGATGTGAGACTGAATGGTTCTGCTGCCAGTCACATTCTGCACCAGGACACAGGACTCGGCTACAAGGACTTGGACCTGATCTTTGGCATATCGCTGTCAGATGACCAGGCATTCCATTTGGTTAAAGATGTGGTTCTGGACTGCCTGCTTGACTTCTTGCCTGAGGGCGTCAGCAAAGAGCGCATCAATGCACTCACTCTGAAGGAGGCCTATGTGCAGAAGTTGGTGAAGGTGTGCAATGACTCAGACCGCTGGAGTCTTATATCACTGTCCAACAACACTGGCAAGAACGTGGAGCTCAAGTTTGTGGATTCTCTGAGGCGCCAGTTTGAGTTCAGTGTGGACTCGTTCCAGATTGGCCTGGACTCACTGCTGCTTTTTGATCGCTGCTCTGAGACACCAATGTCTGAGAGCTTCCACCCCACTGTGTTGGGGGAAAGCATGTATGGTGACTTTCAGGAAGCTCTTGGTCATCTTCATCATAAAATTATTGCTACACGCAGCCCAGAGGAGATCCGGGGTGGTGGCCTTTTAAAGTACTGCCACCTCCTGGTGCGGGGCTTCCAGCCCAAGTCAGAGGCTGAGATGAAGTCACTCCAGCGTTACATGTGCTCCCGGTTCTTCATTGACTTCCCAGACATCGGAGAGCAGCAGAGGAAGCTGGAAGCATACCTGCAGAACCACTTTGTGGGCATGGAGCACAAGCGCTACAACTGCCTCACCACACTCTACCATGTGGTTAATGAGAGTACTGTGTGCCTGATGGGCCATGAAAGACGTCAGACATTGAACCTTATCTCCATGTTGGCACTGCGGGTGCTGGCTGAACAGAATGCAATACCCACTGTCACCACATGTTACTACCAACCTGCTCCTTATGTACAGGATATAAACTTCAGTAACTACTACATAGCTCATGTGCAGCCATTGGTTCATCCCTGTACTAACTCCTACCAGACTTGGCTGCCCTGCAAATGACCCAAAGAACTTGAAAATTGAGAACGATGAAAATGCCCTTGAAGGGGAAAGCTGTCCCCAACTTCTGGTGGAGTGATATTGGCACACAGTAAATTCCTTTCATGTTTTAGTCTGCTCAGTGAAGGAGATTAAAAGCAATGCCATCCTGAAGTTATTTTTCAGTATAAATGAGTGACATTGACTGACTGAATTTACTGCTGTATGTCTGACATGAGCCAATCCAATTGCATATTCTTTTGCACTCAAATTCATTTTGCTGACTGGACATGGGACAGTTGGTCTTTCAAATGTAGCAGTTATGTCTTGGATTTGCAGCTGGCCTCTTTCAAATGTAGCAGTTATGTCTTGGATTTGCAGCACTTTTGTTGGTCTTTGAAACAAAAGGTTGCTTTTTTTTTAGGTAATTTTGACAAGTTAACTTTTTCCTGGCTGTGGTTCAATCAGTTTTCTTCTGTTTAAAGGACCAAAAGGGTTTTTTTTTTTTTTTTGATGAAGGGAATCTTTAAAGCAATTCCAAGTGCCTAAAACAATCTATGTACAAAAAGATGAGAATTGTGCTCTCATGATTTCTTGTATCCTATATTTTCAGGGACAGAAGCATGTATTTTCATGTGATTAAAAAAAAACACAAATCCATCCTAAAGTGGTTGATATGGTTCATTTTTCAATTTAAAGCAATAACTCCTCAAATGTCTTGAACTGTAAATTTATAGTTTAAGTTACATATACTAAACTGAAAGCTATGGTCTGAATATATGGCATGTTTTAGCTGAGGTGATGGATCCATTACAGTTCCAGCACATGAAACATAAGGATCCTTTCTAAGGCACAATGACTTCTCTTTTTGGTCGGACACTAAAGCTACCTACAATGGCCTTTTTGTTTCTCTATCCATGTTGCTACTGGAATCAGATTCAAATTTCCTGCGAATTGATGCTATACTTATATTAAGTTCATCCAAGTCCTTGAAAAGGTTACAGAAGTGAAACTGCTAACATGGCAGATGGCAAATCTTGCTAGCAAATTGGTAGTGCTCATTACTGATATTTTAAGGTAAGAATGGATGAATTCCAGCTTGCAGGCAAAAACAGCAATGGGGCTACTGACCGGTAATATTTACTGGTCATTGTGCAGTTATAACAGGTAATTAAAATACAACTGCGTCTCAATCAGTTTTTTTCCAAATGTAATTCAAAAACTTTCATATTCATTACAAGCAATGTGAATTTTCAAGCCTTTTTGTTTTAATTTTGATTATGGCTTATAGCTCATGAAAATCAGAAATCCAGTATCAAATTAAGAATTTTCCCAAGAGCAATCAAAGGATTTACAATACAGAAATGTCCAACTTCTGAAAAGTGTGTTCATTTATGTGCTTGGTTGGGGCTCCTTTACCACAAATTACTGCATCAGTGCAGCATGGCATGGAGGCAATCAGCCTGTGGTACTGCTGAGCTGTTGAAGCCCAGGCTGCTTTGATAGTGGCCTTCAGCTCATCTGTATTTTTAGGTCGGGTGTTTTCAGATCTTCCTCTTGATAATACCCCATAGTCTCTGTGGGATTCAGGTCAAGCAAGTTGGCTGGCTAATCAAGCACAGTAATATGGTCAGCAAGCCATTTGGTAGTTTTGGCTTGTGGGCAGGCGTTATTTCCTGCTGTAAAAGGAAATTGGCATCTCCATAAAACGTGGCAGCAAATGGAAGCATGAAGTGCTCTAATCTCCTAGACAGCTGCGTTGACTTTGGACTTGATAAAAAACAAAACAAAACAGTGGACCAACATCAGCAGATGACATGGCACCCCAAAGCATCAGACTGCAGAAACTTCACACTGGGATTCTGTGCCTCTCCACTCTTTCTCCAGACTCTAGGACCTTTTTGATTTCTAAATGAAATGCAAAATTTACTTTCCTATGAAAAGAGGACTTTGGACCACTGAGCAGCAGTCCAGTTCTTTCTCTCCTTAGCCCAGGTAAAACGCTTCCGACGTTGTCTCTGGTTCAGGAGAGGCTTGATATTAGGAATGAGACAATTGTGACCCCTTTCCTGAAGACGTCTGTGCGTGGTGGCTCTTGATGCACTGACATCACCCTCAGTCCACTCCTCGTGAAGCTCTCCCAAGTTCTTGAATCAACTTTTCATAATCCTCTCAAGGCTGTGGTCATCCCTGTTGCTTGTGCATCTTTTCCAGCCAGCCTTTTCAGCAGTGACTACCTGTGGCTTACCTTCCTTGTGGAGGGTGTCTATGATTGTCTTCTGGACAACAGTCAAGTCAGCAGTCTTCCCCATGATTGTGGTTGCGTGTACTGAACTAGACAGAGACAGTATTTATACTGTCTGAATAGTAATTTACTCAAACTCAGTGAAATATTCCATTTTGAAGCATTTCTTTTTTTTTTTTTGCAATGCTGGCCATAATTATCAAAATGCTTAACTTCGTTTACGTGTCATGAGTCTAGAATATTTTCACTTAAATAACTGATGGAAATTATTGAACTTTACGATACTCTAATTTGAGATGCCTCTGCATTTTTAATTATATCCTAACTTGTATACAGTGAAGTTTCTGAAAACAAAAGAGAATCTAAATATGGAAACTCTAGTCGACTTCCCAGTTAAAACCATTCTCTGTACATTTTTTTTTTCTTTAAAGGGCAGAGCTGTAACTCCTTGCCTGTGTGTTTGACGTTATGGGAAGACATACAGGTCATTTAATCGCTTCTTTTGGTGTACTCTGTTCACACGTAATGTCTGTTTTTGGCAAAAACAAAATGGAAATTCGTTGTTGGGGATTTAAAAAAAAATGAAACCATCGACTCATGTTTGGAATGGATCCTTGCTGAATCTACATAATGCAATCCTATTGCCAGTTTGCATCCTTTAAACCAGACTTAAATCTTTTTGTGCTTGTGCATGATTGAACAAACATTAACCTGGGTTGTAACAAAAGGGGACTCATGTTTGGGTTAACTGGATGGAGTAAAACCTTTTGTTTCTCTGGTTGGATTTGGTAAAAAGCAAATTCAAACAAAGCACTTAAATGCCAAGCATAACATTTTTTTAAAAATTTTATATTACATTTAGTTCAAAGTTATTTGTGCCTTCTGTTCAACTAATTTTTAACTCCTATTTGAGCAGACAGGCACAGCATACCACAGCAATGTTCCAGGAGTTCTATATTATGGTCAAATTAAGTTAATGTATGCATTTAACAGGCAAATGAGTTTTTCCTTGAACTTCTGTCAAAGGACTAGTCTGAGACAGTGGTGTCATGCTACTGCATTATAAAACCTGCAGCAGTTTAAATCAGCAGTGGAATACGTTATCTATTTTGCTGGCAATAAACCTTGTAATCTATGTGCCACTGACCTAGACCATCTCTTTTGACGTTATTGTAATATAATCATAAGATAAAAATACATCATCTTGGATGGAGAAACTCTCGGGCTTGGGGTTTTCCTTGATGGAATGTATAGTGACTGTGCACTTTATTAGGACCACTATACTTGTATGGCTCCTTTTCCTCTCAGAACAGCGTTAATTATCCATACCATGGATTCCACAAGATTTTAAGCATTCCTTTGAGATTCTCGTCCATGTTGACATAATTGCATCATGCAATTCCTGCAGATTTTTCAGGTGCACTTTCATTCTGTGAATCTCTTGTTCTACCATGTTCCAAAGGAGTTCTATTGAATTCAGAGCCAGTGACTGGGAATATTGAGCTCATTGTCATGAGTATGAAACCAGTTAGAGATGACTTTTGTTTTGCGACATGGTGCATTATGCTGGAAGTAGCCATTAGAAGGTGGATAAATTATGGCCATGAAGTATGGCACATGGTCAACGATACTCAAATAGGCTGTGGCATTTGAGAAATGATTGACTGGTATTAATGTGCCCAAATTGTGCTAAGAAAACATTACACCACCTCCACCAGCCTGGACTGTTGACACAAGGCAGGTTGGGTTCATGGATTCATGCTGTTGGCATCAAATTCAGACCCTAACATCTGTGTGCCTCAGGGGAAATCAAGATTCATCAGACCACGCTATGTTTGTCCAGTTTTGGTGAGTCTGTACCTACTGCAGCTTCAGCTTTCTCTTCCTGGCTGAGAGAATTGGACCCTGATGTGGTCTTTTGCTGTTGTAGCCAATCTGCCTCAAGGTTCAATGTGCTGTGCTTTCTAAGATGCATTTCTGCTTACCACAGTTGTACAGTGTTTATCAGCGTTACTGTAGCCTCTCCTGTCATTTCAAACCAGTCATTCTCAATTGACCTGTCTCATCAACAAGGCACTTCCATCTGTAGCACTGCCACTCACTGAGATTTTTCTTTATTGCACCATTCTGAGTAAAAAGTAGAGATGGTTGCGCATGAAAATCCTAGAAGATTTGGAGTTACAGAAATGCTCAAACCAGTATGTCTGGCACCAACAATCATGCCACTGTCAATCACTCATCACATTTTTGTTTAATCTGAGGGTTGATGTGAACATTAAAGATAATTAAAGATGCTAGCCTATAACGGCATGATGTTATGCATTGCACTGCTGCCACGTGATTGGCTAATTCAGAGGTGGACAAAATACCTAACTTCATTACTTAAGTCAAAGTACAGAAACCACTGGTCAAATGTTACTCCTATACAAGTGAACATTTTAGTTAAATTTTGCCTTAAGTTAAAGTACTGAAGTACTTGCTTTTAAAAAATACTTAAGAGTAGTACTTAAGAGTAAGTACTTAAAAGTACATTTTCTGTCAACACATTGTATTATTGCCACAATGCTTACAATACCTAATGCCTCTGAAGCAACCTACTGGATTTACTGACTAGCTTGTAGAACCTGCAGAATAAATGCCTGGTACAAAGTCATAAAATAAAACACAACTGAATTGACAAAAAAAAGAGCCATTGTCATTTTTTTTCTTTTTCTTTTTAACACTCCTACCTACCCCCACAAAGCAGCATAGTAGTGTTTTGACACAGCTCTGGCAGTGTGCACACGCATGTATGTGCATGTTAATCAGGAAGACGGTGGAATATCTGTAAATATTGGGTATCTAACGTTACTAGAAAAGAAAGATTTCTACATTGTTTATTCAACAAGATTATGCTAAAACATGTTTCTGAAAGGACTTCAGGTAAGTTAACGTTATTCATGTTAGCGTAACTCTGTTTTTACATGCTAACTGACAGTGTCCAAGTTAACTAGCTATGTGTAAATGTTAGCTGTGGACAAGGCTACGGCAACTTGGTGGGCAAATCCATAGAAAGTCACTTGACGAATCAGACCAGCTATTGCAATGTTATCGCTAGCTCTAAAAGCACAGACAACTTCATTGCAAGCTTTCTCTTGGAATAAAATGTTTACATACCTCAATATGCTTCTGTAAGTTGGATAGTGAGTTTTTGTAGACTGTAATGTGGTTCGTTTTAGGCAAACAAAGCAAACATTTAAAACAAATCTTTAATCCTTTCAGGAAACTGAAACATGGGTTCTAGGTATGGCCATGGGTGCGTGCATTCTCCAGAAGAACCGCCTCCTTCCATTCTGCCATCAACTGATCGTGTTCAAATAATGCTGCTGAGAAATCATTGAACTGGATTTTATCCAGTCTATGGACGTGACGTGACCCTAGTGATTACTGATAGACTGTCTCAGTGTCACCTGTGAAAAAACCAATCATGTTTTATAAAAGAAAAAACACATCCACTTTCAAAGCTGCTTTGTAGTAGCAAGTAACGAGGACCTTGATAGAAATGTAGTGGAGTGAAAAGTACAATATTTGCCTTTCAAATGTAGTGGAGTTAGTCATAAATTTCCAAAAAATTATAAAGTACAGATACTCAGTGTACTTAAGTACAGTACTCAAGTAAATGTACTTCGTTACTGTCCACCTCTGGGCTAATTAGATAATTGCATGAACGAGTAGGTGGACAGGTGTTCCTAATCAAGTGTTTGGTGAGTGTGTGTTTGCATATGTGAGTGCAAACACTAACCCGAGGTATGTGGTGGATGTCCTGTTTAGCACTTTTCTTTTGCCTTATTGCACTTCGCTCAAAATATCCTAACCCAAATCTCTAAAATCCTAAATATTAAATAAGATTTATTTTTTAAATATATTTTTTCAAGTGCGTAAAGTTGGACAGTTTGGGATGTTTTCACATTCAGTAAAAATTTTAAATTAACCAGATCCAGACAGAATATAAAGGTTAAACTTTTTAAGATTTTTTGTGCTATTTCCATACCAGTGGTGTAATTTTGACATTGCACTCTTTGTTCTTTGCTTTTATACATTGTCATAATAAATGGCAGAAAGCGATTATGGATTTCAATTTATCATTAATGACAGAAAGAAGCCATAATGTTCTACTTTCTTTGGTAGCAGGGCAGTTTCCTTCTGGAACTACTGATCTACTGATTTTTTGTGTGCTCCTTTCCTAGCCAAGTACTAATAGCACACTCATCATTTTGTGACTGACTTTAAATGTGTAGCCTATAAAAGGTCTATGTCAGACTTGTCGCCTTTTCTCTATGAAGCCAGCAACCAAGGCAAGCTCCTCTGGGGTGTAATCAAAGGATGAACAGCAGCCAATAGAGGGTTTGGCTGCTCAGTGGAGAGAATGAGCAATGTTACTGCGTTGGAACACAAAGTAGAGAAGCTAACAGCAGGCATGGGCCAAATACAAGAGCTATTAGTGAAGTACAGAGCTTTGTACATCTGTCTAGCATGTAGAGATATACCCTGATGCCCTTTCAGTGACTGCATCTCATTCTCTAAGCTTGGAGGAGAGTGCTGATAGCCCACCAACAGAACACTTTGAAGGTCAGAGTGTAACCCCAGAACATGGCACACAGCATCAAGGTTGCCTTGGCAGAACTACAGCTCCAACTAATGCAGTGGATCAAATGCCTGACTCGTTTTGTGGTATATCAGCCCAATCAAATGGCTGAGCTATTACACACTGTACTAGTTTAATAAAGGAGGTCTTGTATGCATTAGACAGTGCATGGCATCTGTGACCTGGTATGAGAGCATGCAGCAAGTATCTATGTAGCATGACCTCGTGGGATTAGTCTCTGTGCTAATACCAAGTGGTTTATATCACAGAGCATTGGCTGCTGGTCCTCAAGGAGATAATTCCCACATGGCAGATTCACTGTGAGATAGAGGACTTAATGACAGTGCTCCAAGCCATGGGAGCCATAGCCATGTGCATGGGAAATCAATGGGTCTATTGGCACAAATAGATCGACTCAAATGCCATTACCAGAGGCTGGTAAAAACAACTGGCAAATCTTTGGCTTGCAGGCACACAGGTTCATGAGGCACTGGATGATTGTGTCTCCTTAGTTGAAACGTGAACTAAGCATATGGAACAATGGGCTACCATTGGGAGCCCTGAACCATATATTGTTTTCAGAGAAGTGAGTTTCAAAGAGGCGGCACAGTGGTGTAGTGGTTAGCACAGTCACCTCACAGTAAGAAGTTTCTGGGTTCAAGCCCAGTGGCCGACGGAGGCCTTTCTGTGTTGACTTTGCATGTTCTCCCTGTGTCTGCGTGGGTTTCCTCTGGGTGTTCTGGTTTCCCCCAAAGATATGCAGGTTAGGCTAATTGATGGCTCTGAATTGAGTGTAGGTGTGAGTGTGAATGGTTATTTGTCTTGATGTGTCAGCCCTGCGATGACCTGGTGACTTGTCCAGGGTGTACCCCGCCTCTCATCCATAGTCAGCTGGGATAGGCTCCAGCTTGCCTGCAACCCTGCACAGGATAAGCGGATAATGGATGGATGGAGCTTCAAAGAGTGTAACTGGGGATGGAAGGAGTTATGCAGGATTCAGCATGCACCACATTAGTACCATGGAAATGGATCGGAAAGCAAAAGCAGGTTCACATCAGGACAGACTGAATGGCCAAAGTTTGATTCACCAACACCACACATTCATTAATGGGATGGTTTTGCCCTCTTGTAACTCCCCTGCAATTAAAGCATTGGAGGTCCAAAGTATCTCATTAATATGGCTACTGAGTACACTGTCCACAGGTTATAAGTTACTGTTTTGCTGTCAACCACCACCGAACACAGGAGTCTGCTTTCAGAGGTGCAAGAACAAAGTCTGTTGATTCTGGAAGTTCAGTCACTGCTAGAGAAATAGGTAATAGAATTTACCGGAGTACCAGGCCAAAGTAACTGGCCAGATTTTTTAAAGATATTTTCTGATTCTATAAAAAGGATGGTGAGTCCACTCCATTCCCGATTTCAGAGACACAAATATATTATTATAATAGCTGCCATTCTTTATGTTGTACATGCTAGATGTGTTAAGGGTAGTGAAATGTAAGATTCCGAGGTGACAATTATCACTATTAGTACTTGGGTATGAAAAAAGTACATGGGGGGAAAAAGTACTAGTTCTGGAAGGAAACCACCCTGGCAGTACTTCATTTAGTAGCAGACCCATGGTTATAATTCTACCAAATTGCAGTGACGTACTTCCGGTTAACATGAGATGCACACGCGGCGCCGTGAGTCAGTACAACGTTGGACGCCATGGAGTTCAGAGCTTTCTTGTGGTCTTCCTTCTAGAGCTGTGTTTTTTGGGTTAAATTCGGTTTTATACAGGTAATTGATATTTATGGATATATTATATTCCTTTTCTTATAGTTTCTATGATTTTTTTTTCTTTTAGAATTTTATGACTTCTTTATGTTTTGGGAGTTGTTTTATTAATGTTAGTCACATGGACTCGTATAACTTCACGAGAGCTTTCATACCTCAGTTGGTGTAAAGCCTAACGAGGAAATTTAGGGAAGTAAGTGATAGTTCCCTTAAAAGATTCACTAAGAAGGGAAAGTAAGTGATAATTTCCCTACAGTCTAAATTCATAATACTGTTATTCTACTTAAAAGTCGACAATGTCATTAAAATTGGTAATAAAAAAGGGAAGTAAGTGTTGGTTCCCTAGCAAAAAAAAAAAAAAAGGGGGAAAGTAAGTGATAGTTTCCCTACAAATGATCCACAGTTGTATGAATTTTGGGAAACACTGCATTCATAATCTTCGATCTAGCTTTGCTTCGAAGAATATTCAATGAGTGGCATACAAGACTTGTGAATTCCCATTCACACTGCATATATTTATTACTTGTGTGCAGCAACCACATACTGTGAAATTAATATGTATGACCCAGGAACCTCAACTGAAACCACATCCTCAGAAGATTTGAAAACTTCTATATCTACCATGTTTTCAGAGATGAAAACTGATCTGAAACATGTAGAACAGTTTGTTGTGACTGCCATCTAAAACTATGCTTATAATGAAGATTTCTGGAGTGATGAAGAGGAGGAATCTGGCGAGAATATCTCTAACGCAGATCTTGCTGGTGACGTAGAAAAATGTCTTTCTCAAGATAAAGATCAACAGAAAGAGAAAAATGCTGCCTCAAGCAAGTTCCAGGACCTCGCCCAGGAGTTTGCCACAAGTGAGAAAACAAGCCCACCAATCGATGACGATCTGGTGAAGATCATAGATGGTCTCATCAATGACAAACTACCCAAAGCAAAACTCGACGAGCTTACTGACAAATATGCCAGACCGGAAAATTGTAAGCTCTTACTGGCTCCTAAGATGAATAGGACTGTGTGGACTCAGCTTAAAGACAACACCAAGAAAGCAGATACTGGAATGCAGAGATGTCAACGGATGTTTTTGACTGCAGCTTATGCGATCCTTGATGCCTCGAAAACAGCATCCGGAGAAATGAAAACCAAACTAGTCCATGCTTTGGTGCTTATCCTGTCTGGCAATAGAGAAATCAATCTGAAGAGAAGAGAGCTACTAAAACAAGATCTCAATACCCAATACAATGCTTTATGCAATGCCTCAACTCCTATTACAACAGAGTTGTTTGGTGATGACGTGGGGAAAGAAATTGATGCAGTGACCAAAGCAAATAAGTTGGGGAAAAAAGCTTGTACCCCCTAGGAAGAGTCGTGGTTCACGCTTTCAGCCCTATGGCCAGGGAAGGTCTTCAGATCTCTTTGGCTCAGCGAGGGGTCGTTATGGCGGCCGAGGATTCAACAGGCCTTTTTTAGGGGAAAGATACGCCGACCGCAGGAGGACGTCGGCGAAGCCCGCATCCTACAACAAGAGCACTCAGAATTAACTCCTCCACAACAGGTCAGCTATGATAACTCGATAAATATACTACTCGGGTCACAACAGCCTTTTATAGCTGGGCAAATAAGCCATTATTTGAATGAATGGAGAAAGATCACTACTGATCCTTACATTTTGCAATGTGTAAGCAACTGTCCCATTGAATTTGACTATGATCCCTCCTGTATCCAAAATGTCACTAACTATGAGCATAAATTCTCCCCAGCTCAACAAGAGACCATTGACAATGAAATGGAGACATTTTTGAACAAGCATATTATTGAGCCTGCAGTCCCAGAACCAGAAGAAGTTATTTCACCCATTTTTGTTACCCCCAAAAAAGATCCAGCAGCCCTCGAATATTTACCAAGATTTTGAAACCGGTATTTGCCACCTTGCAATCCCAGTTTGGACACTTGTGTCTGGGATATATCGATGATTCATTTTATACTGTAGATACACTTGCTCTATGTCAAGAAGCCACCTTGCATGCGGCCCAGTTGTTCACTAAGCTTGGTTTTGTTGTACATCCCACCAAGTCTGTTTTTCATCCCTGTGAGTCTTTGGAGTTTCTGGGATTCGTTTTAGATTCTGCCCATATGAGAGTCACTATTCCAGAGAGAAAAGCATCCAAAATTGTAAGTTTGTGCCAGAATTTTCTATGGGACAAACTTTTCACCATTCACGAGGTAGCTTCGCTTATTGGAACTCTTGTCTCCACATTCCCTGGGGTCGAGTTGGGACCGCTACATTATAGATCCTTAGAGCAAGATAAAGCCCTACATAGAGCTTTGGGCAGTTTTGATGAATGCATGTCCTTATTGAAAGAAAGCCGAGTAGAGTTGAACTGGTGGATATGCTCCATCCCTCACAGTTCTTGAATCATTGACCATGGGGTGCCGGATGTTGTCCTTAACACAGATGCTTCTGGAAGGGGATGGGGGTGCTACTTCGGGCAGTTGTTCTACTCAGGGTTTGTGGTCACCTGAGGAGGCTTCTTACCATATCAATGTTTTAGAATTATTGGCTGTCAAATTGGGCTTAAGATCTCTTCTTGATCAAACTCGAAATCAACACATCCGTATCACTTCAGATAATACCACAACAGTGACCTACATGCCATGGGAGGTTGTAGGGCTCCAGCTTGTGACACCATTGCAAAAGATATTTGGTCATGGGCAGTAGAACATGAGAACTGGCTGTCCGCAGCGCATGTACTGTAGCTGGAATTTGAAATACCACTGCAGATCATTTATCACGCCAGTTGAACCCTGAAGTGGAATGGGAACTGAGTCCTAATATATTCAGTAAGCTTACGCACTGTTTTGGTGTTCCTGATATTGACTTGTTTGCAAGTAGACTGAACCACAAGGTTAAGTCCTATGTATCATGGAAGCCCGACCCACGCTCTACATATATAGATGCTTTCTCGTTAAATTGGGGAGAATTTGCTAATGCCTATGCTTTTCCCCTGTTTTGTCTAATTGGCAGGTGCCTACAGAAGGTCACCCTAGAGCAAGCCACCTTGATCATTGTTGTCCCAATGTGAAAAACGCAAGCATGGTTCACCAATTTACTGTCTGTTGATCGATCATCCTCGAGTTGTCCGAGTGACCAAGGGAATCCTCTCAAATCCACTGCACGGCAAGGTCCATCCACTGAGTCCCAAACTCCATCTTCTGGTATGCAGAATATCAGGAAGGAGTTCTCTAAGCACAACATACCTTCAGAAATTATCAAGGTCCTCCTATGTGCCTGGCGAGACGGAACACAGAAACAATATAACGTCTACCTGCACAAATGGACCCAGTTTTGTTTACAAAGGAAAGTGGATTCCATGCATCCCACTGTGAATGATGTGCTCGAGTTTCTCCACGATTTGTACAAGAAGGGCTTAGCCTATTCCACTATGAACACAGCGCGTTCAGCTTTATCTAATTGTTTAATGGGCACGCCCTTATCTGGAACTCATTATACTGTGGCCAATCATCCATTTATTGTTCGTTATTTCAGGGGTGTTTTCAATTGTCGAAAACCTTTACCCAGGTACTCTGAAACATGGGACATTGACGTTGTGTTAGATTATATGAAGTTATTATACCCTTTGGACAAGCTTTCATTAAAAGAACTTACGTTAAAGTTAGTGGGCCTTCTTGCCTTTACCTCAGGACAGAGATGTCAAACTTTGGTTCATTTGGATAATGAATGCATGAAGAAAACACAGAATTATTATTTATTCCAACTAATGGAGCACATGAAGCAGAGTAGACCAGGAAATACGTTTGATTCCTTCTACGTAAGAAAATACCAGGAACAGGAATTGTGTGTTTATATGACACTAGAACATTATCTTCAGCGAACTTTGTTACATCGTCAGCCTGGACACACAAAACTGTTGCTTTCGTATGTTAAGCCTTTTTCACCAGTTGGAACCAGCACAGTAGGTCGATGGATTAAAACACTTCTTGACTTAAGTGGTATAAACACTGCTAACTTTAAGGCACACAGCACTTGTTCCGCTAGCATAAGTAAAGCTAGTCAAACGGTTCCAGTAGATACTATTTTAAAACATGTAGGCTGGTCTGCAGAGTCAACTTTCCGCAAATTCTACGACAAACCTGTTGTAACGAATGGCGCTTTCCAAAATGCTGTCCTGGAATAAAAAATTGTTTTCTTGCAAGGATGGTTGTGTCCATAATTGTGCTTTAAAATCTCATGTTAACCGGAAGTACGTCACTGCGATTTGGTAGAATTGAAAATTAAACGAGACTTACCTGTAAGTTGAAGTTCGATGATAATTCTACCAAATCCGCAGTGGTACTGAGGGTTAACATGCCCTCCCTTAATTCACCCAACCCTATTTATTCCTAACTATTATGCCCACAACCTTTGAAGTCTGACTCACGGCGGCGCGTGTGCATCTCATGTTAACCCTCAGTACCACTGCGGATTTGGTAGAATTATCATTGAACTTCAACTTACAGGTAAGTCTCGTTTAATTTTCAAGTATTACTTACCATTTTATGTTCTATTTTTAACCCATATTGTAGTCCATGTAGGTGTATTTGAGGGCCAAGAGGGAAGCAGCTGTCGTCAGAAGGTTGAGATGAAGGTGTACTTGGCCACTCGTTCTCTGGTGTGAGGTATCTTGTTACTAGATAAGTAACTAAATATACTCACCCATTAAGCAGAAGGACTGGAGACACAGAATACTTAAACATACTGTTTCTGCATGACATTTCAGTTATTTATGCTATTAACACTCATTTGTCCAGCCAAGTTTCTTTTGTCTATGGATTGGGGTTTGTTTAATTTTAATACTGCTTTGTTCTTTGGACTTCCTTTATTGTGCAGTGCAGCTAACCTTTATCATAGTGTATCTTAGCCTGCATCATGAAAATGTGATATCTGTTGTGACATTTCCTTACATCTAACAAAGAATTTCAACAAACTAAAAACAATTTTTGCAATTTTTTTAATGTTACAGTAGCTTAGGACAGCATATTTGGACCATTGTAGGTAAAAAAAAAAAAAAAAAAAAAAAAATATATATATATATATATATATATATATATATATATAGAGAGAGAGAGAGAGAGAGAGAGAGAGAGAGAGAGCTGGGGGGCAGGTTACTCAGAGGGAAAAAAACTCAGAAATTTTGAAATTAAAGTCACAAATTTATGAGAAAATATTCTTGTATATTCTCAGAGACAACAATCACATGCTTCCTGGCTGCAGTGCATTCTGGGAAATGTAGTTGAAAATCCCTTAGGGCTTTATTCTTTTATATTGTGTGATTGAGGATGAAAGATTGCATTTCCTATAAGTCTCAACTCAGCTGTATCATCTGTGGTGTGATGACATTGATCCAACCCAGCAAAGTGAAGCAATCTAGTTGTTTGACACCCCCCCCCCCCCCCACACACACACTATTTTCTGAGGGTTTTTTTCTCACAAATTTATGACTTTTTATTCTCAGCAAATATTTGGTTTTCTTCTCATAAATTTATGGCTTTAATCTTGGAAATTCTGAGGGTTTTTTCCCTCTGATTTCCCTTAGCTCTGTATTTCTTTTTCCTCTTCTTTTTCTTCTTCCTTACAATGGCCCTATTATGCTGTTGTAGTAGTTGCTGTCAACCTGAAAAACCTAATTAAATTTTATTGCATACTTCTTAATATTATTCTGACCACAGCTATCTTTCACTGGGGTAAAAGCAATAGGGGATCTAATTGCATATCACCCATAACAGTTTAATCAAAGTTTTATATGAAAAGATTAATTGAAAATTATTTTTATTTATTACTTTATTTATTAGATTGTCATGGCAGCACAGCAGGAATGGCTGCCTCATAGCTCCAGGTTCCCTGGTTTGATTGTGAGCCCAGGTTACTGTCTGTGTAGAGTTTCAGACTCGCTGTATCTGTATGGGTTTCCTTCAGGTTCTCAGGTGTCCTCCCACCTCCCCAAAACATGCCAGTATATAGATTAGCTATGCTAAATTGCTGTAGGTGTTAATGAATGCCTGTGCATGTGGTGCCCTGTAATGGACAATGGATCTTCTGTGATAAAGCAGTTGCTGCAGATGAGCGAATGAACTTCACTGCTTAGCATATGTGTCCATTTGTGTCTAAATTTGCATTACTTCAAATTTAAGCAAATGGGCTGTCCACTATTTCACAGTGGCTTTTAAATACAAATATATGCCTGACAGTAAGGACATTTAGGTACTGGTTTCAGGCACAAATTACATAATTAGCAACAAGTTAATGATGTCAGATTCACTGGAAACATACAGTTGGCCATCAGCGGCTCATAAAACAAACTTAATCAATCAATCAATCAATCAATCAATCAATCAATCAATCAATCAATCAATCAATCAATCAATTCACTCACTCACTCACTCACTCACTCACTCACTCACTCACTTAGTTGTATTTATTTATTTGACTTAAAACAGGTTTAGATTTAGTTCAACCCCATTACATACATCCCTGACAGAGTATTTTGACAATGATCTGTTTTGATATATTTGCTAATATTTTGAGCATATTTTGTATGATTATTCTGTTTTAGCACTTATTTGTATTATTTGTTGTATATTAACTATTTGAACTTTGCTTTTAAATTGTCACCTTCACTTTCATTTCTTAAATGCACTTTTGGGGTTGTCACAAAAGTAATTTCGTTGTGTTATACAATGACAAAGTGCTTGAACTTGAACTATGATCTGTTCATCTCAGTGAATTTGTGTTAAACATGGCTCTTTTCTACGGAAGCGTATTGCTGCCACACTCAAAAAAAATTTGCTTAGTATCAAGTAATTACGTGAAAATTTTGTTATAACAATATCTTATCATGTTTTTACTATATATTTATCATGTAATAACATGATATCACGTAATTTCATGATATGAAATTATCATGTTATTTCATGATAAATTATCACGTTATTTCATGATATGAAATTATCACATTATTTCATGATAAATTATCACGTTATTTCATGATATTTTCATGTAATAACGTGAAAACACCTTATCAAGAAATAACGTGAAAGTATGGTTTAATGTCTTAGGCTAGGCTACTTCCATTAAAAGCAGACGGCCTAGCCTAGCTTACTGTATAACTTTGGTCGAGCAAAAACATGGCTGAATCCTGAATGACTGTTTTGTATAAATAGGGGACTACATAGGCAGCAAAATGTACAACCCCGATTCCAAAAAAGTTGGGATAAAGTACAAATTGTAAATAAAAACAGAATGCAATGATGTGAAAGTTTCAAAATTCTATATTTTATTCAGAATAGAACATAGATGACATATCAAATGTTTAAACTGAGAAAATGTATCATTTACAAAGAATAATTAGGTGATTTAAAATTTCATGACAACAACACATCTCAAAAAAGTTGGGACAAGGCCATGTTTACCACTATGAGACATCCCCTTTTCTCTTTACAACAGTCTGTAAATGTCTGGGGACTGAGGAGACAAGTTACTCAAGTTTAGGGATAGGAATGTTAACCTATTCTTGTCTAATGTAGGATTCTAGTTGCTCAACTGTCTTAGGTCTTTTTTGTCATATCTTCCGTTTTATGATGTGCCAAATATTTTCTATGGGTGAAAGATCTGGACTGCAGGCTGGCCAGTTCAGTACCCGGACCCTTCTTCTACGCAGCCATGATGCTGTAATTGATGCAGTATGTGGTTTGGCATTGTCATGTTGGAAAATGCAAGGTGTTCCCTGAAAGAGACGTCGTCTGGATGGGAGCATATGTTGCTCTAGAACCTGGATATACCTTTCAGCATTGATGGTGTCTTTCCAGATGTGTAAGCTGCCCATGCCACACGCACTAATGCAACCCCATACCAGCAGAGATGCAGGCTTCTCAACTGAGCGCTGATAACAACTTGGATCATCCTTCTCCTCTTTAGTCCAAATGACATGGTGTCCCTGATTTCCATAAAGAACTTCAAATTTTGATTCGTCTGACCACAGAACAGTTTTCCACTTTGCCACAGTCCATTTTAAATGAGCCTTGGCCCAGAGAAGATGTCTGGGCTTCTGGATCATGTTTAGATACGGCTTCTTCTTTGAACTATAGAGTTTTAGCTGGCAACGGTGGATGGCACGGTGAATTGTGTTCACAGATAATGTTCTCTGGAAATATTCCTGAGCCCATTTTGTGATTTCCAATACAGAAGCATGCCTGTATGTGATGCAGTGCCGTCTAAGGGCCCGAAGATCACGGGCATCCAGTATGGTTTTCCGGCCTTGACCCTTACGCACAGAGATTCTTCCAGATTCTCTGAATCTTTTGATGATATTATGCACTGTAGATGATGATATGTTCAAACTCTTTGCAATTTTACACTGTTGAACTCCGTTCTGATATTGCTCCACTATTTGTCGGTGCAGAATTAGGGGGATTGGTGATCCTCTTCCCATCTTTACTTCTGAGAGCCGCTGCCACTCCAAGATGCTCTTTTTATACCCAGTCATGTTAATTACCTATTGCCATTTGACCTAATGAGTTGCAATTTGGTCCTCCAGCTGTTCCTTTTTTGTACCTTTAACTTTTCCAGCCTTTTATTGCCCCTATCCCAACTTTTTTGAGATGTGTTGCTGTCATGAAATTTCAAATGAGCCAATATTTGGCAAGAAATTTCAAAATGTCTCACTTTTGACATTTGATATGTTGTCTATGTTCTATTGTGAATACAATATCAGTTTTTGAGATTTGTAAATTATTGCATTGCATTTTTATTTACAATTTGTACTTTGTCCCAACTTTTTTGGAATCGGGGTTGTAGTGTTTTTCCTGCCATGGAAGTGCAGTTGTATACTGAGGAGGAAGGGAAAACTGAACCGAGGCGCCATTTTGAATCCTCATTCACGGCTGTAATGCAAATTGCTTCTTCCTCGGTATACAAGTGCACTTCCATGGCAGGAAAAACACTACATTTTGCCCCCTATGTAGTCCCTTATTTATACAAAACTAAGTCATTCAGGATTCAGCCATGTTTTTGCTCTGTGTTTTTGCTCGACCAAAGTTATACAGTAAGCTAGGCTAGGCCGTCTGCTTTTAATGGAAGTAGCCTAGCCTATGACGTTAAACCATACTTTCACGTTATTTCTTGATAAGGTGTTTTCACGTTATTACATGAAAATATCATGAAATAACGTGATAATTTATCATGAAATAACATGATAATTTCATATCATGAAATTACGTGATATCATGTTATTACATGATAAATATATTGTAAAAACATGATAAGATATTGTTATAACAATACAATTTTCACGTAATTACTTGATACTAAGCCAATTTTTTTTGAGTGTGGCAGCAATACGCTTCCGTACTTTTCCAAAGATATGCAGTTTAAGAACCATGTTATATGCTAGATATTTCAGCACAGTGAATAATGCTCTTTACATTACTGCAGTTTAGTTGGGAATTATTACATGTAATAAAAGGCTTTTAACTAAGAGGTACTATAGAGCTCCACAGCAGTTTACTCACCAAGGATACCACAGTGGAACAAAAAGCCAATCTTATTAAGGACTGTTAGTCATATTCATGAGGCTAATTCCACCAGGCAAATCATCATATTTCACTGCCAATCATAGCTTCAGGTTTGACATATACAAAGAACAATTTGTTCAAAAAACTGTCTACTTGCTAGCCTGGTGGATATAAGAAAAGCAGAATTTCTGGTATGGTTTCTTCTTTTTTTTTTTTGAAACTCATTTTTTATTGCTTTTCAACAATGCAACAAAAGAATCAACATACACGAACCTGAACAACGACAAGAACAGAACAACATAATTCCTGACATGTGGAAACCACCCCCCCAAAGAAGAGAAAGGGGAAAAAAAGAAAAAAAAACAAGGAAAATATTACTCATACAGAGACACTTGCACAAATTAAACTAATATATGGACATAAAAATAAATAAAAATAATTACATATGTCTACATGCACAAGATTCACATTACATTCACACTACTAACATTTCTCTCACCTCCTTTACTCTCACAGACTCCACCCCACCATACTGTATATCAGACTTATGTCACAATCCAGACATGGCTTACTGTTTACATGAAAATCCATCAGTATATCTGGTATGGTTTCTTGAGAACTTTTGATATTTAACAATTCTAAGCCATTAAGGTATAAATTGTTAAAACATCATCTAAAAATGTATGTAGTGCAGAGTGGGGAGACTTGGGACAGGGGAGACTTGGGACAGTTTGTATTCCCATAAATTAATTTCAACCACTCAGGTTTCAGATGACATCAGAAGTTAGATGTTGCCCTTTAGAGTAACCTACTTCCTTCGGACGACGAAGCTGGACACTGTAGTAAGGTCTGTGCAGTTCAATATTTTTGTCAACCAAAACTTCTATTTTCTATTTTGCAGTCTACCTCCATTCTATGACGTAATGTACACTTGTGAATTCAGGGTTTCTTAGGAATTTTGTAGCCTAGAGTTACCATATATAGTATTATTTATTAAACTTAAATTCTGGGGAAAAACATTTAAGGATTTTTTTTTCAAAATGGACACATGGGGAGAGTTGGGACAGTTCATGTTACAGGGTTTGTTTGTTTATTTATTTATTTATTTATTTGTATGGTTTACAAATATAAAATTGTTTAAAAACATTTGTTAAAATGCGGGCATGTACCTGCCTGAGGATTAAGCTTATTTCAATCCTTCTTGAGAACGGAACTGTTTTGTCGAGTCTGGTTTGAGTAAACTGACTTTTTTTTCTATTGCTGTACCAGCATTGTGTGTTCAGACAGTTCATATGTTAAACGTTTTTATAATAAATAAAAATTAAACATGTAGGCTGAGGTATTTTATTTCTGTTCCATGTCTCCCTACTATGTCCCAAGTCTCCCAACATAATGTCCCATGTCCCTCAATGTCTCATGTCTCTGCACAAAAAATGACAAAAAAAGTGAAGCCTGAAGGCCAGGGCCGGTTCTGGAGGGGTAGCAACGGTAGCATTTGCACCCGGGACTGGTGTGGAGAGGGGCCCCAAAAAATAAGATAAAATAAAAAATAGAGTTCTCTCTGTTCCTGAATAAGTGCATTACTGAGTGTCTCTGAGCAAAGGAGAGCCTGAACGTTGCTCCCTCCCTATTGGCTGTTTATTGGTTGTTTGTAAAAATGTATCAATTGTTGCCCTTCCCACGGGAATCATCGCGGGCTCGAGAGACGAGACCTGACGAGTTAGTTCGTTGGTAGCAGAACAAAATATCTGGACACAAATCGGGTTTTCAGAAAAGGAAAGAAAATAAGACTGTCTGCATTGGCTGTATTGTCAATCGAAAACCAAACTGCAAGACAAGTGGATTACAAAGACATCATCACCAGATTTGCGACAGCCAAGACACGACGCATACAGTTTTAAGGTAGGACAAATGGTTACTTTTTAAGGCAGCCCGCCGTGGCTGCAGGCTTATTTATTATAGCTCATTTAGTTAAAATAGTTGATGTAAAATGTTTATAGTTATAGTTATGTGATGGTTGTCCTGATTTAGACTGGTGTGTGTGTGTGTGTGTGTGTGTGTGTGTGTGTTTTTGGGGGGGGTTGCGCGATGTTGCACCCGGGTCCAGATTAGGGCAGAACTGGCCCTGCTGAAGGCCAGTATATGTGACAAGCTGAGAAACTAATGTTGTGGAAAGAGGGTATAGTAAATACTCTCTAATGCAATATGAATGTGACGCTACCTGCAAAGAATTTCACACAATCTACAAAAGCTGAAAACTTGTCCCAAGTCTCCCCAATCTGCCCTACACTGTTCATCAGGGTAGGAGAAGAGTTGTTAGTACCAAATGAATGTGAGTATTCACATGACACCATTGATCATGATCTACCAAAAACAAAGGGAAAAAAATCATGAAAACTCCAAACCTATGCACAGGCATTTTAAATAGCCTGGGGCCCAAGATAGGACACCCTCCATCCCCAAACCCACACACTACTGCACACCATGATCATTGCAAATGAATGTTTCCATAACAGCTCATTAAATATCCAAGATGAGTGGTCCTACACCAGAGGGATCACCCAAAAGCAATGAAGTACGCACAACCAAAGCCACGTTAACCCACTAGCTATTCTCATGGTCAGAGAATAAACCAGTTATGTCATGATAAAGTGGAGAGAGAACATTGAACTGACCTCAGTCACAGGGCTTGAAAGTCCACATCAAACTTGTATATTTGTATTATAAGGCATTCAGGAGCCTTATGAAACAAGTATTATACATGCTAGCCACAAGGACACTAGAGCAAAAGGGCTGGGCTGTAACAGAAGGGTCTAGCTCTTCATATGCATGATTTCCACCATAGAACACATTAGACAGCTCAGGGCAGTTGTCACATTGAGCTAGAAATGTGGTAAACAGATGGACCCTGACTACAGTAGGTGTTTTTAATTAAAGTTTGTTTCGGAGATGACATGACTTTTATGAGGCGACATCATTCTTAAGCAGCTAAAGGAAAGCACATGTCCCTGCTGTACTGAATTAAGGAATGGATCTGGTGGGCCAATTGCAGCTAAGAGTACAAACATCACACTCTATACATACATGAGAGCTTATGACAATAGTTCTTGTCTCTTCTGTGCATCTGTCTCAGGCCATGGCTATGGCTATGTTTGTGTGGACAGAAGTAGTGGATAGATTTTTTTTCCAATCTAGACTGAACTGTGGTTCCACTTGGTAATTATAGTTCAGGAATAACACATTTTATAAATGTCATGCTGTGTCTATCCCATTTCTATGAGCTTTAGGATCTACAGAATGTGTGAGATGTTTGTAAGCATATGCAGGGTAAGATCACTTGGAGTGATTTAGGAAATGACAGTCTGACAGACTATGTGGTGTGGGCTTCATGAAGAGGAGCTGACGGTTTACTGGGCAAGTGCTGCAGGGAGCCCAGAATAGCAACCCAGGCAGAGATGGCATCTGTTATTTCACTTCAGTCACAACTTCTGTCTCAGTTGATTACCTGATGTTAAATGTATCATGTTAAATGTATCATCTTGAACAAAACAGATATAAAGGGGTGAGAAAGGAAAATAAGTAGAAAGTAAGGATGAAAGACAGTGGCAAATACAAAGACAGAGCAAGACAGTGAGAGATAGAGAGAGTCAGATAGGCAGAATGTCTCCCTTTTCCATGCCATTTCCCAGAGGGGAACCGGAGCTCTGCATTCCATGCATTGCAACTCTCTGACAAACAATCCTAACTTTATCTCCAGCACGTGGAGCAACTGAATGGGTGCAGTGTCTGAGATGGAGGCTGGAGTTTACCCAGTGAGGGGGCAGAGCCACTGCCTGCTTGGCCAAGCCCCAGTGCCCCTTTGAGCTTATGCACTCCCAAACCAAATACATGCTGGTGTTGGGTAGCCCAGAAGGCCAGTGTGTACAAAGAACACTCTGGAAAGAGATGGGCCGTCAGGGGCCAAGGGCAAGCATCCAGTGAAATGCAGCAAGTAAGGAACATGAATGAAGAAGCAACTCATAAATACTAGCACTGATCACTTAACTCTAGAAGTTATAGATTTCATTTTAAGACTCTTAAATTTATGGGCATTTTATTTGATTATGATAATTGCTTAAATTTTTGGAATAATAGCTGACCCACTGCAGTTCTTTTTCAGATGAAGATGCTCTTTGAATTATTCCATTAATTTGAGGAAGGTTTGAGGCAGTCTTATTGGTCATATCAAATGCTGCCTTTTGTTGCTTTCGTAATAGGTGGATGAAGGTGGATGGGAAAGCTGGTTCTAGATCAGGGCTGGAAGTAATAGCAACTTTTCATTGTCATAATCACTGACATACACCATTTAGTATCAGTGTCATGGTTTTCCCAACTCCAAAGTTCAAAAATGTGGCATAAAACACCAGTAGTGGTAGTCAAAGCTACTCTTCTTCTGCAAACGTGGCATATATGTAGGGTGATGAGGCAGAGAGAGAGAGAACAGAGAGGTCTTTCAGTCTGTCTGTATTTACAGTATCTGACGATCCACCCATTTCTCATCCCCCATGCTGCCCAAGGCCAGATGAAAGCTGTGGGCTGTTCTGCCCAAGACCAGATGTTTAGGTGGGGCTTCTGGCCGCAGAGGTGCTCTGCTGGCTGTTGTCATATCCTACACATGCTTTGTTCAACACCTTCTGGGAGAATTAGCTTAGTATGTAATCGTAGCTTGTTGCTTGATTTGTGTGCAAAAGTCAATGATGCATGTGCAGCCATATGCGGTGGGGCTGTGATCCCAAATGTGGGCTTTTACCAGAGAAGGGAACTGAACTTATGGTCCATTATCTCACAGAGAATCCCACTGTCTGCTCAAACAGTGTACCATTGTCTGGACTTAGTGCTCAGTGTCTCTTCGGCCAAGGACTTCATAGGTTTTCTGGAAGCAAAAGTTTTTCCTCACTGAAAAGCAAAATAAACACAGCCCGGGAACACACTTGCATAGCGCAGCTGCTATAAATATCCACCCACTAACCCATATAAAAAATTTCAAAGTGCACAATAATTTAACAACATCCGCCCCATTTTGCAATTAAAAACCTTTTTGTGGATGTTCAGTTCTCCACAAAATTTGCAATTCAAAAACATGGATGATACTTATTTGTATGTAAAT
Source organism: Neoarius graeffei (assembly GCF_027579695.1). Lineage (NCBI taxonomy): Eukaryota > Metazoa > Chordata > Actinopteri > Siluriformes > Ariidae > Neoarius > Neoarius graeffei. Next base: position 64,722,128 of record NC_083573.1, on the reverse strand, counting down.
ATGGGTTTCTCCTTTTATCTTTTCCCTAGTTATTATTCTTTTATTTGTTTGTTCTCATGTGTTTTTAATCGTATTACTGAATATGCATGTGGATTTTTCCACTTGTGTTTTGGCCTTTTTGCCTCGTCTTCTACTCAGCCTTGTTTTCTCTCAATTTGATCCTCATTTTCTCTCATTTTGTTTTTCAGTGTTTTTCCATTTACTGCTTTGAACTGGATTTGTGGTTTGTTCCAATATTTAAAAGGTTTACCAATAATTATTCCATGAAAAAGTTCACCAATTATAGGCAAATTTTGCCTGGGAATTTGACCTTTAGTGGGCCAATTAAAATGTAGTTTATAATTATTACTTGCAACAAACATCTAGTTGACATGTATATACAGTATATAAGAATCCTCACACTAACAATAAAAGAAGAAATCCACATGACACACCAAGCAGTGGGTGTTCTGTGGGAATCCCATTTCCTGGATTCCAGGAGGTCTGCTGGGAAGTAGAGGTGTCAGTCCATAACCACTATTAAAAAAACATACAGTTCCTAATGGGATGTATACATTAGGCACGCCACCTTCACTTCTAAGGAGTCATTGCTCTTTTTTATATTGCAAACATGTTCAAAGGATACTGATGTAGAAAGCAGAAATGATTGGATACATTTATCTGTATTATTCTGTAATGCACTTTAAAGAGAATTTTGAAAAGATTAAAGTTCTTTACAAAATACATGACAGTTTTGTTTATCTAGATATTCCAGAACAATCAATAAGAATTTGCTTTAAATTTAAGTCTCTGAGGAAGTGAAGTTCTAGATTACTTCTTTGACTCTGACAAACTGGCATTTTTAGGAGATGAGAAAATCAGCATTTGATGCTCATGCAGCTACGGGTAGTTGTTTACTTATTAAAACCTGATGTTTTAGCAGATGAAAAGTAGTAGCATATGGGAAAGAAATGAATTAGAATCAGTCATTACCTCTGTTAGGATTACTCCTCCATTTGATATCTCATCTCATCTCATTATCTCTAGCCACTTTATCCTGTTCTACAGGGCCGCAGGCAAGCTGGAGCCTATCCCAGCTGACTACGGGCGAAAGGCGGGGTACACCCTGGACAAGTTGCCAGGTCATCACAGGGCTGACACATAGACACAGACAACCATTCACACTCACATTCACACCTACGGTCAATTTAGAGTCACCAGTTAACCTAACCTGCATGTCTTTGGACTGTGGGGGAAACCGGAGCACCCGGAGGAAACCCACGCGGACACGGGGAGAACATGCAAACTCCGCACAGAAAGGCCCTCGCCGGCAACGGGGCTCGAACCCGGACCTTCTTGCTGTGAGGCGACAGCGCTAACCACTACACCACCGTGCCACCCTACTTCTGTTATTATTATTAATATTATGGGAGGTCATGGACATAAGATTAACATTTGGATTCCTTGATTACCATCACTTGGGCATAATTTTCCATATTTACTACACTTAATGTTATCTTGATTCATGTTCTTCATGTTTGGTTTCGTGTATGATTATTCTATGAATACTAACAGATATCTGGTATAGATAGGTTGTAGTGTGGAGCAGCATAGTGGTGTAGTGGTTAGCCCTGTCGCCTCACAGCAAGAAGGTTCTGGGTTCAAGCCCAGTAGCTGACGGGGGCCTTTCTGTGTGGAGTTTGCATGTTCTCCCCGTGTCTGCATGGGTTTCCTCTGGGTGCTCCGGTTTCCCCCACAGTCCAAAGACATGCAGGTCAGACTAATTGGTGGCTCTAAATTGACCGTGAATGTGAATGGTTGTTTGTCTCTATGTGTCAGCCTTGCAATAATGTGGTGACTTGTCCAAGGTGTACCCACCTCTCATCCATAGTCAGCTGGGATAGGCTCCAGCTTGACTTAAATGCAGAGAGGAATTTCACAAGTGTGTGATGAATAAAGTTGTGCTTTCTTTCTTTGCCCACAACCCTGCACAGGATAAGTAGTTACAGATAATGGATGGAGGTTGTAGTGTGTTCAGCCATTAACTGAAATGTGATGGACTGAGGCTGTAACATATTGCAACCATATCTATGTGTCTACACACATATAAGTAAATCTACACTTTTTAGTTTAAAAAAAGGATGGCTTCATGGTTACGAGCCAAATGTTCTCACAAGGTTAACCCTTTCATCCATTCCATCCATTATCTGTACCTGCTTATCCTGTTCTACAGGGTCGCAGGCAAGCTGGAGCCTATCCCAGCTGACTATGGGTGAGAGGTGGGGTACACCCTGGACAAGTCGCCAGGTCATCGCAGGGCTGACACAGAGACAACCATTCACACTCGCACCTCCGGTCAATTTAGAGTCACCAATTAACCTAACCTGCATGTCTTTGGACTGTGGGGGAAACTGGAGCACCCGGAGGAAACCCACGCAGACACGGGGAGATCACACAGAAAGGCCCTCACCGGCCGCTGGGCTTGAACCCAGAACCTTTTTGCTGTGAGGCAACAGTGCTAACCACTACACCACCATGCCGCCCTAACCCTTTCATATATTCCCCAATGTATCCTTTCTTTTGTTAGTCTTAAAAAAAGTTCTCTTTCTGGGCTTATGTTTTATAATGACTTTCAGTTTAGCCAAAACAGCAGTGAGCTTATTATTTCAGACTTTGTACTGTATTAGTGTGCATTGTATTAGTAAAATTGGAAACAAATTCCAAGGGTCTTTGAGCCAATCGAGTTTTTATGGATTAATTAACAATTATTCACCGAAGGCGAAGTGAATATTGGTGAATAATGACTGAGACAAAATCAATATATAGAAATATGGAACATTTTCTGCTAAGAGTCTTGGCTGCTTCCTTGAGTTATGGTATTATAGTACTGGGCAGAGAACTGCAAGGACTAGTTTAGCATAGACCTAGTAATAACATTACATTAGTTTAACACAGTTTAGTATTTACTAGACTGTGACCATTACAATAAAATAATGTTTGGTGTTCAACTATTTCTTAGTTGGATCAGCATGTTAAGAAGAGAATTAGTTCAGCTGATGACAATATATAAATAGAGGGCAAAGTAATCAAAAATAAAAAAAAATTGGCATGGATATTACTATATTAGTTGTTCCAGTCTTGTAATCACTTTCCAGTGAAGAAGGAAAAAAGGTCACATGTCCTGTGGTACAAAAATTGGAGAGGGTTAACTTTATATTTCCATGGATAAGTGAATGGACAGATTTGTGACCTGTCAGTGGGAAATGTCTGTCCCATAACTGCTCAAATGTCACCATATTTACAGTATTTCTTTATTTGTCTGCTTACCACAGAAGGGAATCACAATTTTCTTTTTTATTAGTGGCAAAAATGGTTGAAATCTCCAAGGTTCTTAAATTAGGAATAAGGACTAGTCAAAACCGGGGCGGCACAGTGGTGTAGTGGTTAGCGCTGTCGCCTCACAGCAAGAAGGTCCGGGTTCGAGCCCCGTTGCCGGAGAGGGCCTTTCTGTGCAGAGTTTGCATGTTCTCCCCGTGTCTGCGTGGGTTTCCTCCGGGTGCTCCGGTTTCCCCCACAGTCCAAAAACATGCAGGTTAGGTTAACTGGTGACTCTAAATTGACCGTAGGTGTGAATGTGAGTGTGAATGGTTGTCTGTGTCTATGTGTCAGCCCTGTGATGACCTGGCGACTTGTCCAGGGTGTACCCCGCCTTTCGCCCGTAGTCAGCTGGGATAGGCTCCAGCTTGCCTGCGACCCTGTAGAACAGGATAAAGCGGCTACAGATAATGAGATGAGAGATGAGAGACTAGTCAAAACCGTGGACGAAATATAGTATCTACCAACCAGGAGAGATTTAGTCTTTTGTTTTGTTTGTACAAAAACAGAAGCTGAAGGAAAAGATCTGTTGTGGAGACTTTTCTTGATGGAGAATATGATTTTACTTTCCTCCCAAGTGAATTCACAAGTGCCAAGGAATATTCCACAGGCTCTCTGGAAACAAGACACAAGCATGGGAGCCAAGTCTTCCTCTGTTCCACTTGGGCTACATTATATTATTACCACCAGTCAATCATTAGAATTTATAAACATTATGATTTCTAAGAATTATAAATATCTAATGTCCTGCTTGCCCCAGCTAAGATTTATTTTTAAAAAGGGGCATTTAGTCTGATTGGGAAAACAGTCTCACCACACTTCCTTGTCTCTCTCAAAACCTCAGCACCCCTATCCTCCCCTTCCTTGGTTTCTGAAAGAGGCTGTATGGCAGACAAAAAAAAGCTTCCGTGAATGGATGAAGCTTCGGGCTGACTTTGGGGCCCCTGTAGACTGCTCCACTTATGTGATCCTATGAACAGGCCCACTGCTAGTCATGACTTCATCCTCTGTGGGCCTCTCACTGATGACATAATCACTATACTCTCATTTTACTGGTCATTTTACTGGTCTTCTGATCTATCAGTGATCTTGAGGTCATCTAAGAAAGGCTTTTTCCATTATGGATATTGAGTGGAAAGACGCTTGGAAAAGCCGTATGGTTCTCTGTTTATTGCTAAAACTACCACAGCCAAGCCAGTCTCACAGACCAAATAAAGGAAAATAACATTACAATACCACACCATTTATACAGTATAGATTAAAACAAAAGTATTGATCCTGATAAAAGTTGCTAGAGCTACTGTAGGTAAGGCTCACAACCAGGTGCTCCACCTAACTTTTGAATAAGCTGTTTACTGAGTGTTATCACATGGAATGAAGTTCACTTATTCACTTAACAGTGATAAGATGGTATGTGGACGTGTGTGTGTGTGTGTGTGTGTGTGTGTGTGTAGTTATGGAAATTCAGCTAAACTGATATCTGAAGAATCTGTCTGGAGAATATACATTCATTTGTAGGTGTAAAGTAGGTGGGAGAAGCTAAAAAGTCACTGGTTTGATTCCTTGGATCAGCAGGGATGACTGAAGAAGTGCCCTTAAGCAAGGCACCTAACCCCCAACTGCTCCCCAGGCTGCTCTGGGTATGTTGTACTTTGCTCTGGATAAGAGCGTCTGCTAAATGTCATTAATGTAGGTGAAGCCATTCTTTCATAAGAAAAACTCTTATTCTTATGCTAAGCTGGACAATCTGAGAACTTCAGTAAATGACACAGAAAATGACAGGTCACATATCTTTGGTTTTAAAAGAGTGGAGGAGTCACCACTTCATTTTCACATGGATGAGTGAAGGGACAGATTTGTGAAGATCAAAGGGAAGTGTCTGTCTACAAAGCTGCTCATATATCAGCAGATATTTTTATAGTGCTTTTCATCATTTTGAATTTACTTCCACAAAAGGGAATCAACATGGTTCTGATCAGAAGTTTCAAACATGTTTAGGGCCTCTAAGTACAACATTGTACACAAATTAGGGTGAGTCAGAGATAACTGGAGGAAAGTAAAAGTATACTACACTGTTAGACATAGGGGTACAGTCGGAGTCCATTTCTGTACCCCATGGTACAATCTACACTAATGTTCCCCCTAGGGCTTATTATGGGACCTCAAGGTAACTATGTGTACCTTTTTAGGGTCAAAAAGGTATATATGTTCCCAATCAGTATATAAAGGGTACAAATAAATACCTTAGAGGGTACTGCCCCAGTGACAAGCCGTTGTACCCCAAAAGGTACAATAATATACTTTATTTTCTGAGAGTGTATTATCTAAGACCAAGAGGAAATTCCAAGAGATTATGAAATATATCAAGTATATTATTTTGTGTTATGGTGCAAATTAATCAATTCTTGCTATTAGCTTATTTGTTTTTCCTGATCAGGCTGACTGGAGAATGGGGGATTTGGCGGTAGATAAACAAGGAAGTGTCAGGAAGTGTGTAGTCTTTATAATGGGATTGAGTTGTTAATGGAGATTAGCAACAGGCAGCTAAGGAAATGAGAGCAAGAGGAGATTTGCACACTAACACTTTTCCGACATTAAGCTTGCTATTAATAAGTACATCCCTTTAGTAAAGGAGTAACAATTCTATATAATCAATTGGAAAGTTATAATTGTAAAAAGTGCAGTCTTTACATGCAATCAGTTGGCAAATATGCAGCAGTACAATGTACATTTGTAAGGTCCAAGTATTCATGCTGGTAAGTTCTTCCTTCTGTCTGCTGCAAGGCAGTATTTACATGTGAGTGCTTTATTCCTGCTTGTGTAAAGAACACAAACATTATTATTATTATTATTATTATTATCTCATCTCATTATCTCTAGCCGCTTTATCCTTCTACAGGGTCGCAGGCAAGCTGGAGCCTATCCCAGCTGACTATGGGCGAAAGGCGGGGTACACACCTGGACAAGTCGCCAGGTCATCACAGGACTGACACATAGACACAGACAACCATTCACACTCACATTCACACCTACGGTCAATTTAGTGTCACCAGTTGACCTAACCTGCATGTCTTTGGACTGTGGGGGAAACCGGAGCACCCGGAGGAAACCCACGCGGACACGGGGAGAACATGCAAACTCCACACAGAAAGGCCCTCGCCGGCCCCGGGGCTCGAACCCAGGACCTTCTTGCTGTGAGGCGACAGCGCTAACCACTACACCACCATGCCGCCCTATCATTATTAATAATAATAATAATAATAATAATAATAAATCAGTTGTATGGTGCTTTATAGGTGTGCTGTTGGAGTAGGTGTTTGGATCTATGTAATGCTTCATGGGTGGCCTCATCCTCTCCTTCCTCTATTGGCAAATGCCACCACCTGCAGTATCACACTACCCAATTGTGTTTGTTCTGAACTCCGTTAGTTTATGTTCTATAAACTAATGGCTAACATGCACGCCATGGCATTCTTATTTTTAATGTTTTATTACAGATGCATAGTGCCTAAAAGTAAAGTGAAATCATTCATTTTCTGGTCAGATACTATTTTAAAATCTCTGCAATTGCTCGAAATGACGTCTTTGGTCTGTAATTGGGGGAAACGCCACAGGTTTCAAACAACAAACTGTACTTAGGTGCTGGAAACTGTTAAAAACATTATCTTGCCATAAAACTTTTTAGTGGGAGGTCATCAAAACGAAAACCAAGCTTTCTCTGTATTCTGTGGCTTAGAAAACCAGACATTTAGGGCAAATTTTACTGGTCTGTCTCCTGCTGTCAAGAGCTGGTTGGAGCTGCTGACTGATGTGGGGTGCTCCCAGTGGGTAATGATAGATCTGCTTCCCAAAACTTAAAACCTACTGTAATTCAGCACTTTTTAAAATGCATGCTGAGACATTTATATAGCTGGAGTTATGTAAGTGATGCAAGCAGAGAAACTTTGCAGAGAGGATAGTTAGGCTGAAAGCAATAATATAGAAAAGTAAAATACTGAGGATGTGGTATGATATACAGTGGAGAAAGTGATTTAAAGTGTGAGACCACTGAGGTCATTACAGTGGCTTCTTGGAACTTCTTGCCACAACACTGATGTTTGAACATCTTTTTTTCTGAATTAGGACAAAAAAATGTCTCATATTATTTTCAAGAATGTATAAAGCCTTTTAAGAATATTACCAGCTTTTAAATGTCAACCATACTTTCATGAGAATGTGCCTTGAATCTTACCATTAGAGCACATAATGGGTCCAGTTGAGCTGGTATTTGGTTTCATTTGTGGTTTCTTTCTGGTTCGTGAACTGTAACAACAAAAACAAAATACTTCCGATACTAAATTTAGAGCTTAATGCTTCACTCAAAACTTTCACAAATAATTTTAAGTTAGTGCTCAAACACCTAATCAAGCTTAGATGTAGTCTTACATATAATTACAAAAGTGTTTCCCCCATCTTTAAAATAACTCAATAGCGCCTCCATTTGGATAAGGAATGGTTTGAAGACACAAATATGTCTTATTTATAGAACTAATTTTTAAATCCTGTAAATATAACTAATTCTTTTTGTATTTGATAACACACACACACACACACACACACACACACACACACACACACACTGTATATTTCCTGTATAAAGATTAAATATTTATCACTGATGACATTTCCTTGCAATGTTAAATAACACAATAGTAAAATGTAAATATTAAATATGAAAATATGAATGCACCAAATTGTAATCGGTCACATAAATATAGTGTACACCAAGACTGATGTGTATCTAATTGATTGTATGTAAAGTGATACAAAGTGAATTTTTCAGACTTAAAAGAAAAATCTTGGATTCTGTTATTTTACTGTGCATAGGGACTGAGAGAAAAATGAATTTACCCTGAATCATTAAAGAAAGAGCAAAGTGAAGTGTATTATGTGTTATTTTTCCTCAAATGTGAATATCATAAGTATGCTGATTAGTATAGTGTAGTGTTTACAATTTTACAGTATCTACACTAAATTATTACTCATTTTAGCATTTTGATAATAATGTGGATCTGATAACAAACTTGAATTGAATAAACTGAATACTTAAATTAAATCTTAATTTCTATTCAAATGAAATGTTATATAAACAAGTGTTGTTTGCATTGCCTACATTTTTCATAAGAAATAAACTTGAATAAATCATTTGGTGTAGCTACAATGACTGTAATGATGCACTTCATGCACAAACTGTTTTCAAAACCTAAAACCCAATCATGACAATGAAATAAATAAATCTACAGCTCTGCACATTTATGCAGCACAGTCAGGAGTCAGGACATTTATGATATCTAAGTTTGGCTGATGTCAGTTAGTTGAGATATGAGACTGACACATGAGAGCCAAAGTCCTACATTACTCTTACAGAACACTTGAATGATATTTGACACCACGCTGCCTTCTGCTGGGCGATTTATGAAACGTTCAGCTGTGCTACAACTTTCCTATTTTTTTAACAGGAAACTACAACTTTACTAGTGTGATTAGTTTACTGGTGTTCAGTTTCACAGGCTGGTAGGAAATATTACTCCAAAATAAGAAGATATGGATGAAATGAAATAATTCAACAAAACACACAGCTGCATTAATATCAAGTGTTCATTTGAGCCTTTAAATACTTATAAATGAGCATTGTGTTATATTAATGGCATTTAGCAGACACTCTTATCCAGAGCGATGTACAACATACCCAGAGTAGCCTGGTAAGCAGTTGAGGGTTAGGTGTCTTGCTCAATGACACTTCAGGCAGTCCTGCTGGTCCAGGGAATCAAACCAGCAACCTTTTGTCAAGTCAAGTTTATTTCTATAGCACTTTTAACAATAGACATTGTCGCAAAGGAGCTTTACAGAATTTGAATTACTTTAAACATGAGCTAATTTTATCCCTAATCTAATCTATCCCCAATGAGCAAGCCTGTGGCAACGGTGGCAAGGAAAAACTCCCTCAGATGACAAGAGGAAGAAACCTCGAGAGGAACCAGACTCAAAAGGGAACCCATCCTCATTTGGGTGATAATAGACAACATGATTATCACATTTTATAATACAGTTTTAACATGAAGCCAGCTTTGTTGATGTTATAACTCTTCATTGATGGAAACTTGAGTCCAAAACTGTTCATGACAACTGCAGTCCTAAAGTTAGCAAGTCAACTGTAGTCTTCAGCCATAAAAGCCTTACGGTAAGTGTCCAGAGCCAGTCCCAAAGCTGCTTCTCTAACCACTAGGCCGTGGCCTACCTTGGCCATGGCTTGTTAATTGAGAAACTGGGGGTTTTGCAACTGGAAACTGTTAACTTGGGATTTTGCAGGATGCAGAAAACTGTACTACATGTCCTTTACATACATGGACATGAATATAATCATGAACATGAATGTCATGGTAATATTGGGCTTTCAGTGATTTCTTTGAACTGTTCTTTTTCTGTGGCAGACTGATTGCACAACATACATCTTTAATAAAAAGAACACAAATTTGGGGCGGAAGTATTTATTTATTTATTTATTTATTTAAATCAACACAGGGCCAGAATTATATATACAAAGTAAAAAATGTATACACCCACTTTAGATTATTAATTCAGCTGGTAGCTTCTCTGTGCTAACATAAAAAGGCTTTGTTTAACAGCACTCCGTGGACTGACCAATACACAGTACAATGGGAAAGTCCAAGGAGCTCAGTGCAGATCTGAGAAAGAGGATGATAGATTTAGATAACTCAGAAATGTCTGTTGGAACCAAACTGTCACCCTCAGCTGAGAGGAAATTGGTTTGGTTGATCAGAAACAACAGGCCTGCTGAGAACTGGAAGCTGCTTGGAACACTGCCTTTCGTCAAGTGAGTTTTACATCACCATGGACTGAGAGGCTGCCATCCAAGAAAGAAGCCTCTGCTCCAAAAAATAGTCAAGCTCAACTAAAGTTTGCAGATGACCAGGAAGAAAAAACCTGCCAGAGGAAAGATGAGATGAGACAAAGAGTGAGTTGTTTGGCCACAATGACCAGAGATACAGAAGAACACTATACCAGCGGGCTAAACATTAAGCTCAAAACAAGTCCTGACCTCAACCCTGTCAAAAATATGCAGACTGTGCTTAAAAGTCAGGTCCATGCCAGGAGACACACAAATTTAACTGGACTCTACGAATTCTGCCAAGAAGAGTAGTCAAATATCAAGCCGGAACTGTGCCAGAAGATTGTTGATGCCTACCAAAAGCCTCTGGTCAAGGTGAAAGTTATTAAGGGACATTTAATAAAATATTAGGCATGCTGTATGCATCCAAAAGACATTTCTAAGTTGTATAAATCTATCATCCTCTTTCTCAGATCTGCACTGAGCTCCTTGGACTTTCCCATTGTACTGTGTGTTGGTCAGTCCACTGAGTGTTGTCAAACAAGCCCTTTTTATGTTGGCACAGAGAAGCGACCAGCTGAATTAATAATCTAAGTGGGCATTTTTGTCTCTGTGTTCATTTCATCTCATCTCATTACCTGTAGCCGCTTTATCCTGTTCTACAGAGTCGCAGGCAAGCTGGAGCCTATCCCAGCTGACTACGGGCGAAAGGCGGGGTACACCCTGGACAAGTCACCAGGTCATCACAGGGCTGACGCATAGACACAGACAGCCATTCACATTCACACCTACGGTCAATTTAGAGTCACCAGTTAACCTAACCTGCATGTCTTTGGACTGTGGGGGAAACCGGAGCACCCGGAGGAAACCCATGCGGACACAAGGAGAACATGCAAACTCTACACAGAAAGGCCCTTGCCAGCCACGGGGCTCGAACCTGGACCTTCTTGCTGTGAGGCGACAGCGCTAACCACTACACCACCGTGCCGCCCCGTGTTCATTTCAGAAAACCCAAAATACATTCAAACTTGTGCACGAAATTCTTGTTTTGTGTTAAAGATGTATGCTGCAGAAGTGGACAAAGTACCCAACTTCATCACTTAAGTCAAAGTACAGATCCCACTGGTCAAATGTTACTCCGATACAAGTGAAAGTTGTACAGTCAATTTTTTACTTAAGTTAAAGTACTGAAGTACTTGCTTTTAAAAATACTTAAGTATTAAAAGTACATTTTCTGTCAACGCATCATTGTATTATTGCCACAATGCTTACAATACCTAATGCCATTACCAAAGACAGAAATGTGAATTCACAAAATGAATGCATGCTGTGCCATCATGGTGGTTTAACGTTAAGCTAGCTAGTCAGTGAAACTCCACCTGACATGCTAGCAAACTCTTTTCAAACTCGAAATCATATTGGGTAGCTAATGCTACTAGAAAAGAAAGATTTCTACATTGTTTATTTGGCAAGATTATGCTAAAACATATTTCTGAAAGGACTTCAGATAAGTTAACGTTATTCATGTTAGCGTAACTCTGTTTTTACATGCTAACTAATAGTGTCCAAATTAACTAGCTATGTGTTAACATTAGCCGTGGACAAGGCTGTGGCAGGGCGGCACGGTGGTGTAGTGGTTAGCGCTGTTGCCTCACAACAAGATGGTCTGGGTTCGAGCCCCGTGGCCGGCGAGGGCCTTTCTGTGTGGAGTTTGCATGCTGTCTGTGTGGGTTTCCTCTGGGTGCTCCAGTTTCCCCCACAGTCCAAAGGCATGAAGGTTAGGTTAACTGGTGACTCTAAATTGACCGTAGGTGTGAATGTGAGTGTGAATGGTTGTCTGTGTCTATGTGTCAGCCCTGTGATGACCTGGCGACTTGTCCAGGGTGTATCCTGCCTCTCGCCCATAGTCAGCTGGGATAGGCTCCAGCTTGCCTGCAACCCTGTAGGACAGGATAAAGTGGCTACAGATAATGGATGGATGGATGGATGGATGAAGTAAAGTACAGATACTCAAAAAGTCACCTCTGGACCCTAGTGATTACTGATAGGCTGTCTCAGTGTCACCTGCGAAAAAACAATCATGTTTTAGAACAGAAGAGAAAAAACCCCATCCACTTTCAAAGCTGCTTCATAGTAACAAGTAACGAGGACTTTGACAGAAATGTAGTGGAGTGAAAAGTACAATATTTGCCTTTCAAATGTAGTGAAGTTAAAGTCAGAAGTTTCCAAAAAAATTAATAATAATCAAGTAAAGTACAGGGCGGCACGGTGGTGTAGTGGTTAGCGCTGTTGCCTCACAGCAAGAAGGTCCTGGGTTCGAGCCCCGTGGCCGGCGAGGGCCTTTCTGTGTGGAGTTTGCATGCTGTCTGTGTGGGTTTCCTCTGGGTGCTCCGGTTTCCCCCACAGTCCAAAGGCATGAAGGTTAGGTTAACTGGTGACTCTAAATTGACCGTAGGTGTGAATGTGAGTGTGAATGGTTGTCTGTGTCTATGTGTCAGCCCTGTGATGACCTGGCGACTTGTCCAGGGTGTACCCCGCCTTTTGCCCGTAGTCAGCTGGGATAGGCTCCAGCTTGCCTGCGACCCTGTAGAACAGGATAAAGCGGCTAGAGATAATGGACGGATGGATGGATTGATGAAGTAAAGTACAGATACTCAAAAAGTCACCTCTGGACCCTAGTGATTACTGATAAGCTGTCTCAGTGTCACCTGCGAAAAAACAATCATGTTTTAGAACAGAAGAGAAAAAAAAAACATCCACTTTCAAAGCTGCTTCATAGTAACAGGTAACGAGGACTTTGATAGAAATGTAGTGGAGTGAAAAGTACAATATTTGCCTTTCAAATGTAGTGAAGTTAAAGTCAGAAGTTTCCAAAAAAAAAAATCAATCAAGTAAAGTACAGGGCGGCACGGTGGTGTAGTGGTTAGCGCTGTTGCCTCACAGCAAGAAGGTCCTGGGTTCGAGCCCCGTGGCCGGCGAGGGCCTTTCTGTGTGGAGTTTGCATGCTGTCTGTGTGGGTTTCCTCTGGGTGCTCCGGTTTCCCCCACAGTCCAAAGGCATGAAGGTTAGGTTAACTGGTGACTCTAAATTGACCGTAGGTGTGAATGTGAGTGTGAATGGTTGTCTGTGTCTATGTGTCAGCCCTGTGATGACCTGGCGACTTGTCCAGGGTGTACCCCGCCTTTTGCCCGTAGTCAGCTGGGATAGGCTCCAGCTTGCCTGCGACCCTGTAGAACAGGATAAAGCGGCTAGAGATAATGGACGGATGGATGGATTGATGAAGTAAAGTACAGATACTCAAAAAGTCACCTCTGGACCCTAGTGATTACTGATAAGCTGTCTCAGTGTCACCTGCGAAAAAACAATCATGTTTTAGAACAGAAGAGAAAAAAAAACATCCACTTTCAAAGCTGCTTCATAGTAACAGGTAACGAGGACTTTGATAGAAATGTAGTGGAGTGAAAAGTACAATATTTGCCTTTCAAATGTAGTGAAGTTAAAGTCAGAAGTTTCCAAAAAAAAAAATCAATCAAGTAAAGTACAGGGCGGCACGGTGGTGTAGTGGTTAGCGCTGTTGCCTCACAGCAAGAAGGTCCTGGGTTCGAGCCCAGTGGCCGACAGGAGCCTTTCTGTGTGGAGTTTGGATGCTGTCCGCGTGGGTTTCCTCCGGGTGCTCCGGTTTCCCCCACAGTCCAAAGACATGCAGGTTAGGTTAACTGGTGACTCTAAATTGACCGTAGGTGTGAATGTGAGTGTGAATGGTTGTCTGTGTCTATGTGTCAGCCCTGTGATGACCTGGCGACTTGTCCAGGGTGTACCCCGCCTTTCGCCTGTAGTCAGCTGGGATAGGCTCCAGCTTGCCTGCGGCCCTGTAGATGAGATGAGATGAGAAAAAAAAATCCACTTTCAAAGCTGCTTCATAGTAACAAGGAATTTGACAGAAATGTAGTGGAATGAAAAGTACAATATTTGCCTTTCAAATGTAGTGAAGTTAAAGTCAGAAGTTTCAAAAAAAAAATCAAGTAAAGTACAGATACTCAAAAAGTGTACTTACACTACCGTTCAAAAGTTTGGGGTCACCCAGACAATGTTGTGTTTTCCATGAAAAGTCACACTTTTATTTCCCACCATAAGTTGTAAAATGAATAGAAAATATAGTCAAGACATTTTTCTGGCCATTTTGAGCATTTAATCGACCCCACAAAATAATGTGATGCTCCAGAAACTCAATCTGCTCAAAGGAAGGTCAGTTTTATAGCTTCTCTAAAGAGCTCAACTGTTTTCAGCTGTGCTAACATGATTGTACAAGGGTTTTCTAATCATCCATTAGCCTTCTGAGGCAATGAGCAAACACATTGTACCATTAGAACACTGGAGTGAGAGTTGCTGGAAATGGGCCTCTATACACCTATGGAGATATTGCACCAAAAACCACACATTTGCAGCTAGAATAGTCATTTACCACATTAGCGATGTATAGAGTGGATTTCTGATTAGTTGAAAGTGATCTTCATTGAAAAGAACAGTGCTTTTCTTTCAAAAATAAGGAAACTTTTGAACGGTAGTGTAAGTACAGTACTCAAGTAAATGTACTTTGCTACTGTCCCCCTGTGGTACTGCATGCTGTACAATCAGTCTGCCACAGTTCAGGGAAATCACTGAAAGCCATAGAATATTACCATGACATTCATGGCCCTGTATGTAAACTTCTGACCGCGACTATATTTCTGAAGTGAACAATTTGCATTCAGTGCTGGTCGTCAGCTTGGGTCCGACCTGCTTTCTATTCCTGGCGCTTGTCATGTGTCCAGGGCATTTGGCTTCGAGGCTCGTGCAGCCC